>NW_022045684.1:0-47043 GCF_003285905.1 Drosophila hydei | reverse complement strand
TGTGGAAAAAAAACCAGGCAAGGATGATGATGATGATGATGAGGCCAGCTAGCTAGCCTAGCCTAGCCTGGCCTGGCCAGCCAACTGCAATAGATACGAGTATTGTATCTATAATAAGCAGACGGCAGCGTTCGCTCGTTGAACTTGAGCGCATATCAGGCCAGATACATAAGCAGCTATATATCTATGTATATAAAATGAGATATATATATATATTTATATATGTATGTATGTAGTATATTATATATATATATATAGACAATTCCTTAACGTCAGTCATTTAATTGTCACACGACCTAAGCTGGCCTCTTGATCATTGATTGAACGTAATAATAAAATTCAATTGGGAGCCCGCTCGTTCTCTCTCTCTCACTCTAGCCGGGCTGCCTGCTCGCTCTTTTGCACAAACTGAGCTGACCCCAAGCAGACAAACAAACAAAAAAAAATAATAATAACAATTACAAATAACAATAACAGAAACAACGGAACATTCCATTTCCAAGTATTCATTAGGCTTCTCCATCCCTCTCTCTCCCACTCACTCTCTCTTTCGCTCGTTTTTCAGCTAAATAATAAACCAAGTTTGGTGTAAACTTTCTTGTTGATTGTTTACCTTCTTCTTAAAGCACAGCATATACATATATACATATACATATACACCATATACACGCTCGATTCAAGTAGTTGTTGCGTTATCACTGAAAACGTTTTGTACTCGGAATATTCCATAATAAATTATGTAGCTATCGTACTCAACACTTTTTCGCACTTTTGTCAGGGGCTGAACTACTCCTCAACTGTATAATCAGACATATATGCGTATATAAAGACGAGTATATGGCTTCTCTAGACATGGCTTCGGCTCTTATCAGCCTGAGAAAAACACATAACAAAATAAAAGTGATCAATGCATCGATGGAGCCATCCAAGCTCAACTCATTGCAGTGCCCAAGCTGAAGAATTTTTACTCTTCTCTAGTTTCAACAATTTCATTAGAAAACCCCACAAAAAAAAGCAAAATTGTTGACAAAATTTTTCAACAATTTGATCAGTGGACGATCGTAAAATGATCATTAAAATCACATTATCTATCAAGTTGGCGCCAGTCATAAACTTATGACGAGCCCAAGTCCATTAAAACAGCTGCTCTTATCAGAGCCCATAGAATTATATATGTATAAATATATATGAATATGTATATGTATGTGTATGTATGTCCACTAATATGGTTTCATTTTTAGGGCTCTGGGTAAAGGTCTAAGCCATGAAAATAATCACAATTATTTAAATTTGACTCAATTTTGAGCAATGCTTAAGACAGTTGAGAATTCTACTAAAGATATATATTTGTATCTGAAGTATACATATATATAATGTATTTCAATATACATATATAGATATTGAATATATATTTATATATGGATTGTAAGTTGCAACGTTATATTTCCCTTATTTCTTCTCCATTTTATTATTTTTGAAACAGTTTTTCATAATTAATTTTTATTATTGATTTTGAAGCTATATGTTTGTCTAATCTGAAGTTTCTCTTTCTGGAAAACAATTTTCATTAGTTCAAATGCAATTAAAGTCAAGAAATGAAAGTAGTTTTTAGTTGGCAATATTTGGAGATCTTACAATTACCTAAACTGTGCCTGAGCTCCTACTCAAACATTCTTCAAAATTTTGTTAAGATAGGAAAATTTAATGGAGCTTTCAATTTTAAGCCGCTGAACTCGTTGATAATGAAAGTTTTAGATATTAAGTCTATGTTTTTGAATACCTGTTCCATTTATGCTTTAAATAGAGTTCTTGAAAAGGCAACTATAGAAAGTGTTTAGGGTATCTTCTCATTCAATCATTAACAATATATATTAATCCACTTTAAGATATTTATGTGAAGTAGCTCCAACTGACTAACTGATCTACTCAAAATATAAAATATAAAAAAAATGCAAATAAAATTAGGTTACTTCGAAATATAGTTTCAATTGTTGAAAATGAATAATAAAATATAATTTATATAATATATTAGGAATCAAATGGAACAGATGAGAACAGGGAGTAGTATTAAAATTTAATTGCCTGCTATAAATTATTTGCATTTGTTCTTTAGATGACTGAGTAGAATATTCCGACTTTATTTTCAAATCGATATACATAGTGTGACATTACTGTGCCAAAAATATATTTTGATTTATGTATAATTGGAATCAGTTCGTAGCGCTTGAAAGCTCTTGCAACTCAAGCCAAATCAATTTCCAGAGAAAAGCCAAAGATTTTGAACGGATTTCGCAGCGGATTGCCACGCGCTGCCTAAGCGAGTCATAAGCATAGCACACACACACACACACACACCACACACACACAAGCAGCACACTCACTTGCAGCACATGTGCTTTTCCTGGCGCTGTGATGTGGCCTGGCCTGGAATGATTTGGTCAGAGCGCGATATTAAGGCAATAGGTCAATTATATTAAATTGACATCAATGTAAAAAAGAACGAACGGAAAAAAGAACACTTTTCAGGCAGCACGCGCTGGCGACCCAAGTCGAATGGAATCGAACCGAATCGGCGTTGCATATGCGCTACACTGAGAAAAAAAACTGAAGAGAGTTGTAGTCAAAAAATCTTGTCTAAGGCAACATTTTTGGATAGATCTTTAAGAAATATTTTTTTATATATTTTAATGAAAGTTTTGTCAGCATTTTTCAGAGTTTTATAACTCTTTATAATAAGATTTTATTGCAAACAAATTTTTAAGTTGTAATAAAATTAATTTTGTTAAAAATAACTCTTTTATTCAGAAGTTGTCATGAAATAATTTAATGAGAATGCTGTTAAATTGTTTTCAGTGTAACAATATTATATTACTTTAAACTTGAAGAGCTTAAAGCAATATATTTCAACTGAAAATTTAAAACTTCTTAAGCTTTACTCAAATTCTTACTTAACTAAGCATATTTTCTTCGAGTGTACTTAATATGTATGTATGCGTATATAGCACTGATTCGATAGGTTCTAGTAATTAAATCATTTTCCAAGTTTTTTTACATACAAATTGCAACTGATGGAGAGATGACGTTTGACAAATGATGACTGTCCGCTGATAAAGCAAAAGTCAGCCAATTGTATAACCCATCCAGAACTTGGCAGTTAATCGATTTCTATGCACAGAAGTGTACAGAAATGCTATATACTACAAACACACACATATACTAATATACAACATATATATTTGTGTGTATATATTGCACTGTATCTGTAATTTTTATTGTTTTAATTGAATTGGCAGCTCATTAGGCGCAGGAGTCAAATATCAATGAACCCCGCTTATGAAATAGGCCTGAATATAATATTACTTATATATATTTGTGTATATATTCTGATATGGTTATTTATATTTGCTATTAATACTGTAAGTGCATGTGTGTGTGTGTGTGTTGTGAGTGTTTCAAATTGAAATTCATTCAGAGTCTGCGACTGAGCGGTGAAAACGTGCAGCTCGCTCGCTCGCTGCCAGAACCAGAATCGAATCCAATTGCAATTATCAGTTTTGCATACGCATTAAGTATACGTCGGATGTCTCTGGGGATTTACTATAATGCCCGTGTCTATATATATATATGTGTGTGTGCGTTGTTATATAGAAATAATTGATAAGCCACTCGGTCGCAGCCATTCAAGTATCAACAATCGAAGCACGAAGCTAAACGTTTGTTTGGCTCGCTCGTCTAGTTGAGGATCTAATCTTGAGTCTTGAGTCGAGGAAAAAAAATATGTTCGAAACGCGTGTCGCAACCAGCCCGAAACTAGTTGTAATTTGTCTCAATTGCATGAGGTGGATCCCAGCTCAGCTCAGTTCAGCTCGGCTATTTCTAATTGAAAATTAAATTCATTTACTTCGGCCAGGTCATAATTAGATCCCAGAACCAGGTCTGCCCAATTGAGCCTCAATTGATAGTGCAGCTAATTATACTCGTTTGGATCCCATATATCTACCCATCATATGACAGCTAGGAAATTGACCGCGAAACAAGTGAAGCGCATTTCTCATTATTATTGTTTTTTGCATTTTGCTTCTTGTTTGCTTCTTTTTATTGTGCTTAAGTACATTGTACTCGTATTTTCGTAAATTTTGTTGTTGTTTTTCTTTGGTTTGATTGAGTTTAAGGAACCTAAATTGATAGCCAGCCTACGGAAAATTCTGTACGTTGCTCAGATAGGAAGACATTCGCGACCTTGAAATTTAGCCGATTATTGAATTTCGCGGGGGTTTCATATGAAAACAACTTTTTAGGGGTAAACCCTGGAGGCGAGACTCTTCAATGAAAACCGTTAGAATGTGGGAATTTCCATTAGTAAGCTGCGTTTGTTATGCAATCCCAAAATGTTATGAAGTGTTCAGGAAATAATCAGAGAAGAAAATCCAGACAATGACCCAAGGCACCATTTTTGAGGTAGCCTAGCCTTGATAGCTGTGAAAGGCTTGAGAATCAGTCTAGGCAGAAGAGCTAAGACCATGTTTATGTGGAAAACTATCAAATTGGAATGACTTTAGTCAAGAAGTATAAAGAAAGCCTTGGGAAGACGTCGGAAGACCTAAGAAGTCTTAGGAAGTTGGCGACGTTTTAGAGTATAGAGTGAGATGGATTTTTGGAACAAATAAAGAAAGATTCGAGCCAATTCGAACCCAAGAAATACACAATTATACGACAGGTCCGCAGCACCCGCTTCTCTTCTCTATGAGTTTATCCCACAGCAGCCGAAGGAGGTAAGGTTTGACAGGAAAGCCTAACCAGAGAGTCCTAAGTCAAAACTTTAATAGTTTTAATACAGAGTGTTGTTTCTATATACTTATTTAAGCCCGATGAAATTCGTAACTTAAGTCGTACCACTCACAATTTAAAAATTTCAGCCCCAAAATATCGTTTTCTATAAACAATCTTAAATCTTATTAACCAAATACATCTTTTATGCAGGCATACAGATCACATTTCCATTTTCTATTAACATATTCTAAGAGCTAACCACGCACCTTAGTCCGTTCCATTGCATGCGCAGCTTGTAGATGTTAAAGTTCATATCCCTGAACGATCTCATCTCCAGATCGTCCAGTTGCGAATGGGTTATTTTCAGATCGATATTCACATCGGCGTTCAGCTTATTGGCCAGGCTGTCGACGACAGCGTTGAAGGACTCGAGCTTCTCGCAGGCGGAGCTCGACGTGGTTGAAGGCTTTGCCCATTTCGCACGTGCACGGCGATATCTCCGGACGGGCCGAGCACTGCAACGCAGCAAAATGGAATACGGCGTACATAACAGAAGCCATATTGATGTCGAGTGCGGTTTATGTTGAGGAGACTTGAAAACTTTTTCCGATTTAGATTTCGATTTCACGGTTCACAGGATTTCGCTATGCGCTGAGCGACTGCAGGCAGTCGAAAATGTTTTTGGTGGGAAAAAACTGTCTGTACACGTTGCTATACGGATGCGAACATATGTGCCGGAGTTTCCATACTTGGGTTCGGTTTTTCTTTTTCTCTCTCTCGCTCTCTCTCTCTCCCTTTCTCTTTCACTCGATTTTTCGATATGTTGTCGACTTTTTAGGACCGTATTAGAACCGTTTTTCCCGTTCACTTTTTGGCCGGCATCGAGTTTCACGCGACAAAAAGTCAAAAACCAAAAAAAAAACAGCAGAAGAAGCAGAAACCCAGATGTGAGAGTTCTGTGTTTCAAATGTGGCCTGCAATGCTCGATCGTTTGTTTGACCTCTTGACACGCACATCTATGTATTAATCTTCTAAGAACAAAACAAAAAATAAAATAACACACACGCACACACTTGCACACACACCCGTACACACTCTATATTGATTTCTCACTCTCTCTGTATATGTGTGTGTGTGTGTGGATGTCTCTATATATTTTATTTACTTTTTTTGATTTATATTTTTTTAAGCCGCGCGTATTGAGCGAGATTGTGAGTGTGAAGTGTGGAGTCGATTTCTATATAGTATTATTATTCTACATATGCTGTATATATATATATATAATATATATATATTATATATATATATTTGTATTCGTATATTATGTTGTTCTTTATAGCACTCAACGTTTTTTCTGGAGCCCCGTTGCTCACGTCTATAGCCCAACACGGTCCGTTTGCGACTGGGAAAAATAATGGAAACGCTGAGGATCCGTTTGTTGGCTGCGTCGCCAGCAGCGACGTTGACGTCGACGCGGGCAGCGGCAGCGACTGCGCATGCTGCTGCTACTGTTGCTGTCTTGACTGTTGTTGTTGGTATTGCTATGCTGCTGCTGTTGTTGATGCTGCTACTGCTGCTGTTGTTGATGCCTTGAGAACTTTGAGCGCGCTTTTGAATGCAAAAGTTTTCTCTTTTGGCCACAAAGTATTGCAAGTTGCTGCTGCTGCCACAATTGCCACTGCTGACGGTGCTTCTGCTGCTGCTGCTGCTGCTGCCACTGACTGTTAGGCTATGTAATTGTTCAAGCAAACACTCAATTACATGTATTCCTGTCTTTTCAATCTCAATCTGAGTAGCTGGCGCCGCTGTCTGTTTTTGGTGCGTGATGTTTTTCGTATTGCCCCCTTTGAGCAGCACCAGCCGCAGTAGCAGCAGCAGCAGCAACAACTGAGATGGGTGTTGCTGCCACATGTGGCATGTTTGTAAGTTGAGTTTCTTAGGAACCTAGGCAGCAGGCCATGCCATGCCACGCATATACATATATATACATATACATATCTATGTATGGGGGCACCATTATCAACATCATGTGTTTACAAACTCTTGCTTCTACTCTTACGCACTGCTGATATATTGTCCTTTACTCACACACACATGCCAGCGGCGGCTGCCACATGCGTTTTGAAAATCAGTTTTATTTGTACGCAGCATCTTTTATCTGAGCATCTTTTGAGCAATGTTTTCAATTATGACGTTCTCAACTGCACAACGGCTGAATGAGCCGGCTTGTTATGATTTTGTTGTTGTTCGTGTGCCGCCTCATCGATGATAATCATGCGTGAAGATTCTACACATTTGGCAGACGCATTGGATACCCTACATGCATATAGAAATGTTAAGGCAAGTGAAATTCGGCTAACTAAGCTTAGATATGTATATACTCTGTACGAAACTTAAGCTCTTTAAGTTAAGCTATGTAAAACTACTTGAGAATATAATATATTCTAAAGCTTATTGTATTTTTCAACAATTTTTTATTGAACATTTTAAATCTAAATACCTTTCATCTAATCTTATTATTAATTATTAAATGGCAATTTCTAGTTGTTAAATTTCATCAGCCAATTTACAAGGTATTCCCGTCGCCTGCTCGCTCTAATTTTATGCATGCATGCAAAATAGCAATAACGGTGAATAGTTAACCATTTTGAGCTAGATATCGATTGTCGATAAGCCGCGCTTAGTATTTAATAAGTATTTAATTTGGTACTTAATTGCAGCGGCAGTCACAGCCAAAAGTTTTCAGCGTACTCGCGAAAAAATAAATCAACAATAATTGGCTACTGTGGCAACTGTGGCGCCACCTCGTTGCAGCTTGCCAGGCGCCACATTGAAACGAGTACGGTGCCAGTTGATGAACAAGGGGGCAGCAGCAGCAGCAGCATGCACCATGCATCAAAGTCCGCAGTCTTAATTTATTTTGAAGTTGTGGCTGAGCACAGCGCATACATAATTAACCAAAGCCCCCTTAAAAATGCCGTCTGTCGCGGCGAATTCCGCACGAAATTCCTGCCGGCTGCAATGCGCGTGCCAATGTGCCCCATCACAGCCTCTGCCTGCATCGCCCCCTCTCATTTACCCGGTTGCTCGCCCTTGCGCCCAACTACTACGACTGCCGCTGTTGCTGCTTCTATAGCTCCTGCAGCAATTAATCATGGTTGTTGGCAATTTTCTTGTGATTCGCAGCGAAACCTCAACTCAAACTCAATCTCAATCTCTGTCGCCGTCTTCGCCTTGTGAGCAAATGGCATGGACGGTTATTTTAGTGTGACCGTTACACGCCCACTTCTGGCAAATAGATGAGGACTAATTACATATTTATAAATAATCGATAAAACGTATTATAAATATACGAAGATTGCGTAGCTGAGCTATTTTTAAATTTCAATCATGCCTAAATCAACAACAGCAAACAACAGCAACAATTATGAATTATTATTTATTCATATTTGTGTTGCTGTCACATAAATATTTCACATTTCACAACATTTTTTAATTTGACAAATTTTTCGTGTTTCGCTTTCTCATGTGAAATATATTTTTGTTCTTTTCTTCTTTCTTTTTTAGCTGATTTCTTTGATAGTTGTTGTAATTCGAATTCCACTCGAGTGATTGACGAAGATACTGCAAAATTCCAGAGTTTGATCCGCAACGGAAATGATCATGTGCCAAAATTGATAGCCCTAAAATCGAAATCACGTCAATTGGGGCCTGGCTGTTTATTTATGGCAAAAATATTTGGCTGGAATTTGGTATTTGGCTGTCGTCACGGCTTTGTCTGCCGCCTGGCCACTGCGTCATTCGCCACGGGGACGCCATTGGATCAATCAACTATATAGTATATAGTCGACCGATAATGGAACAGAATTGGTTTTTGTGTATGTATGTACTTTTATTTAGCTTTCTTTTTATGCAGAGTTGTCCTAAAAAACTTCGACCATCAATTTCGTGTAGTTTCTTGCAGTTGATTATGTGTGTGTGTGTGATCGTGTGTGTATGCATGTATATCAGCTTTATATAGTGTATATATAAATATATAAGTGTGTGTGTATGTGTGTGTTTTGAAGCATCCACAGCCGAGCACTTCGTGTGACCGAACGGCTACAGAACTTATCCAATTAACTAAATATCAAATATAATATTTCGATATTAAAGTAAGATTTACAATATAAAGCACACTAAAGCACGCTTCATTCACGTCCACGCCCAACGCCCACGTTAAAATCCCCCACCCGGCCTACTTTTGCTCAGTAAACTTGGTGATTTGCGGATATTTGCTTGGCTTATAATCAATATCCTGTTTAAGGCGTTCGCGTGCATTGCTACGCACAGCCTCCGTATAAGATGCCTGTACAACGGCATCATGTGCTATGGCGTTGATCACAACATCCGGATTAATAGTGGGATTCACGTTGCCGGCTGCACCATTCGTGCCAGCGAGACCGGAGCTTTGTAGAGCGCGTTGCACTCCGCTTGAAATTAGACACTCAACATTTGCTGGCTTCTCTGTTTGGATGATCTTGCGACGCTTGGCAGACATGCCTGATATATATGCATCGGAGTACGGAGGCTGTGGCCGGGTTTGCTGGAAGACAATCGAGATAGTGATTAAACTAATTGTTTTCATTCTTACTCTGTCCACTCACCTCTGTTTGTGTCTGCAGATCCCGTGTTATCACAGGCAGCCAGTCATTGGGGAAATTAGTGTGCCAAGGCTCCGAGCCGACTGTCACAGCGGGTAAGGGTGGCTCGATCTCTGTGGCATTGTTGCTACTGCTGCTGCTGCCGGCTGCTTCGGCCATTTCAATGTCGGTGTCGAGTGATTGTTGTGCCGGCTGTGGCTGTGAAGGAAAAGCAAGTAGAGGTGGCCACACAAAAGGTTCCTATTAGTTAGCGCTTTAAGCAGCTGCTCAACAATTCATTCTCTGACTTACATCGGCATCTGTGTTCGTTGTCAGTGCATTGCGTAGTACCAGGAACTGTTGAGCATCGGCGGTATCCGTCGTTGCAGGTATTGTTGGATCAATGTAGATGCATAAGAACTGCAAGGCTTCATTGCGGAAATCTGAAAAGAGGGTCATAATGTTAGTTAGCCACAATCTAAGCCAAAACTACTTCACTTACTAAAACGCAGTGGTGCGCTGAGCCGGCCCATCAGTTGACGCCAGTAGAGCTCCGCATTGTTACTGCCAAGGCACAGGAAGAGCACGCTATATAATCGCTTCCGGAACTGATCGCAAATTTGCTTAAGCTGATGTTCGAAGTGGGTGCTGCAGCTGTTGCCGTAGCACAGCTTGATGATCCGATTTAGGCTCTGGCGCAGCGTATTGCAAACGGAATCACGAGAATTGTATTCCGGTCGTTCGTATTGGCGCAGAAAGAGCAGATTGTCGCCGAACCAGTCCAGAGCTCGCCCCACAGCCAGACGCATCGTATCCGGATTGACGGACTCACCCTCGAAGACGCTGTGGTGCAGAAAGCTGCGCAGCTGGGCACGCAGATTGCTCGTCTCTCGGGTGACCGTCGCAGCTGGAGCGGAACCAGAGGCTGTTGCTGGCGTTGAGCCAGAGGCCAAGGCGGCGGCGGCGGCGGCGGCGGCTGGAGTCGCATTGGTTGCAGCGGCTCCCGCATTGGTTGCTGCGGTCGAGGTGGCATTGGTTAACCCAGTTGTTGTGTCACCCAAAGCTGTTTGCGCATGATTTCTCATATTAGTAACCAAAAAATTTTCAAACATAGCGGATATAAGTCTGGATATGGTTCTTTGCATGGGCCGGCCGTTCGGTTGGTGTGCACCAGCACGGCGACTGATTGTGAAGCTCGCACTGCTAGGGCCACCTACACCACCAACGGCAGCGGCACCATTACCACCACCACTACCATTGGTACCACCACCGCCAATAGTCGTCAATCCCGGCGCGCTTCCGCTTCGGAGCTCACGGCTGATGGCGGCACGTCGACGCGACATGGGACGCGAGAGGCTCGTGCCGCTCTGGCTACGCGGCATGCGACTAGCGGTGACTATGAGATGAGATGACACGGATAGAATGCAAATTAGAATGTCAGAGATGCAAACCGGAAGCGGAAACGAAACTCCCTGCCTAAGGTACTTGGATGTAGTCTGAGTGTGGGAGTGCGTGTGAGTGTACGGGAGTGAGTGTGCGTGGGTGAGTGAGTGTGAGTGTGAGTGAGTGTGTGTGCCTGTTGTGCATTGGAGGTTGGAATTTTGCGGCCAACTATTAGCTTAACTAGATTCGAACAGGACTTTGGCAAGGATAATCTATGATCAGACTGAAATCGGTACTATTCTATATGGAAGAAGTATAACCCCTGGAATACATGCGCATATTAAAGCAGAGTTAATGAACTCAGGCTTAAGAAATTCGGTATCTTGTAACAATCCGAAGCACAAGAAATCGGAAGAAGAAAAGGAAATAAAAATCTCGTTTTCTATTTGCTTTTAAGCTGCAGATGTGTACTCTAAAGATTCCCTGGAATCCTCTCTGTCTCTGTTAGTAAGCCGGTCTACATCTCTGGTGAATGTGTTAGGATGAGAACAGCAAGTATGCCACGTGGCGAGGCGCGACGAGGCGTAGCCGTGCAGTGCCCGAGACATTACACCGATTACATTTTTTTATCATTAGACAGACGATTCGGCAAAAATGAGAATCTTCATTTTTTATAATATAAAAACTTACCAGTGGCTGCATTTGCCGATCTTCGATTGTTGTTTGTGTTGTTGTTATTGTTGTTGCTGCTGCTGATATTGTTGTTGAGTTGCTGTGATTGTTGTTGTTGTTGTTGCTGTTGCTGGATCAATGGCTCAGGCTCACGAATATGATGGCTATTGCAGGGCAAGAAACGATCGAAGGCCGTATGCGTGGGTGCAATGCGTCCGGCCCAATTGTTATTGCCGCCAATCTGAATCTGTGGCCGGGACGTAGAGCGCGTCTGCGTGGCCGTTGTGGGCAATGTATTTGCACGCTGCTCGCCGCTGCGCGTGCCACTCGATGTGGATGCAGCAGCAGCAGCAGCGGCAGGAGCTGCAGAAACGGAAGCAGCAGCAGCCACTCCAGAACCAGCCGATGCTGTGGCAGCTGCTGCATTTGTTTCGCCAGCTCCGGCACTGTCGGTGGCGGCTGCTGGTCGTCCCTGTGCCTGTGCCTGTGGATGCACAGCAGCTGTCATCACATGCACCGGCAAATTGATGGACATCACATTGGGCACATTGAACTCGAGACGCAGATCCGCATCGTTTGTGGCGCTATTAACCACTGCCTGAATAAGACGAGCCATTCGCATCTGAGGATCTGCAAGCGAGACAAGAAAATATCAGTAAATAGTTGAGAATTAATCAAACTAAATTTTGAACCGAAATTAAAACTAACTGCAGAACAACGAAAACTTTAAATAGGAACTGCTGGGACAAGTTTTTGGATTAATCTAATAATAATCTGGGATCATAGCTCTCAGTATTAGAGCTCCTTGAAGCTTGTAATGTAAACCTTTTCGATTTAATCATACAAACGTAGCTTTATGCAGCTTTAATCAAGATGAAATTGATTTCAGTTAGTGAAATATTATTTTGTTAAAAGGGAATCGCCCTCAGCTCTTGGATTAATCCAACAGAGAACAACAGGTATACAACGAATGAACATTTTAAGCACAGCGCTAAAGCTTTAAACATTATATTATTTTGTTAAGGGTGCAACTAACATATTACTAAATATGCTTCCATTCAAGATTATTCGAACTGAGTTCAGCTGAGCAAAAGCGTAGCTGAGCTGTATTAGTGAAGGAAAACCTACTGGGCGTTGGCAAAGAGACAGGCATATAGAGTCGAAACCTTGGCCTGGGTGCTTCATCAGCTTCGGCTGAACGCTCGACGTGCTCATCTAGAAAATCGACAAGGCATTAGTGGTAAGGTTTGACTTTTCTAACTTTTTCCATTGACTAAGGATGGATATATTCTCCACAGACTTACCTATTTCTGCACGGGGTTGTGTGCCGGCTGCATTGGTGCCAGCTGGCGCCACCATGGGCTCGTCCACTGGGTCCTCAAAGTTGTCGTTGCGTGTGACAAGGCCAGCGAAGACAGCAGCTGCAGCATCAGCATCTGCAACGCCTGCCGCTATTAGCTCATCATCCGTTGGTCCTTGTTGCGTGGGAGCTCTGCCTGTTGCTGTGGCAGGTGCTGTTGCACGGGCATTTCGATTGCGTGCGTACATCTCATCATCTTGCATGCTAGCCTGATCCTGTGGGCTCTCCTGGCGCAGATCTGCATCGTTTGTAGCACTAACTACGGCCTGAATTAGACGCGCCATGCGAGCCTGCGGATCTGTAAGCGAGACAAAGGAAATTTATTCAGTAAATTGTGGATTTAAGTGTGAAATTATTAATGAAAAAAAAAAAAAACAATAATGAAGGTGCAATAGAAGCTGTACTGTTGTGGCTCAAAATATATTTTTAAAGCTTTTAGCTTGATAAATTCTTATGAGAACAAAGAATATCAGTAAATAGTAGATCAAGATTAAAATAATTAATGAGCTTTTAAGCTTGATCTTCAAGCTTTAAGCTTTTAGCATTGCAGTAAGACAAACGGATTATTAGATTAAAGCACAAATTGGAGCTGTAGGCAAAGATTTAAAGCTCTTTGCCTTCATCTTTAAGGTAGGTTTAGAACGTTGTCTTTAGCCCTAAGATTAGTCTGGTAATACTCAATACTTTGAGTAGCAACAGGAACACAAAGCGAAGTTAAAGTCACGTCAATGAGTCAATGTTAATTTTAAAAAAGCTTATTAAAAGCTGTTTCATTAAGGATGCTGGATATAAGAGGGGCATCAATTGACCTTTTTATGCCAAATGCAAGTTAGCTAAGCAAGAGTAATCAAGGAGAACCTACTTAGCATTGGCAATGGGACAGGCATATAGAGACTAAGCCTTGGCCTGGGCGCTTCTTCACCCGCAACAGAGCTCTCCACGTGCTCATCTATTCAAATCGATACAGGATTAGTCGTACGGTTTCTATTGCTTGGATCTTTCGACTGGCACATATGTATATATAGACACTCACCCATTTCTTCCTGATTAGTTCCTGGTCGCTGTTGCTGCGCTGGAACTGTGCCTGTGGCTGAGGCGGCGGCTGCTGCACTTTGATTAGGAGTAGCACCCATATTTCGAAACCGTTCACGGCCTGCGCCAAAGTCTTGATTGAAAGCGCGTGCATATATATCATTCATATTATCCTGCATGCCAGGTGGGTTCTGCGCCTGTTCCGATTGTGTGGCAGCTGCGGCGCCTGCAACCGAAATTGGAGCGGGCAAGCCGCCTCCCATGACATCGACAACAATTTGCTGTTGTAGATTTAGACCATAGGGCGGCTGCTCCGGTTGTGTGCCTGTAGTTGCAGTCGCAGCAGTGGAGGCAGAGGCGGGTGCCACGCCTTGTGCAGCAGCTGCAGCAGCAGCCGTTGGCGGCACCTGAGCGATGAGCTCGGCAAGCGGAGCGGCCACCAGATTGGGCGTAAATATGTTATTTGAGCGTATGTAGCCGCTCTGCTCCACGAGAATGGGCCGGCAGGTGAGCACACGTGGACCGGGCTGGGATAGATCCAACATCAAATCGGAAATGGCGTGCTGGGCATGCGACAGATAGTGCAATGCTTCAGAAACACGATCGTAGATACGCTGCGCATTCTCGCGTCCCGTTGTGTCCTGCTCCTCAAAGCTGGGATCCTGCTGCAGTATTTCGTAGTAGCGATCGAGGAAAGGAGACAAACGTTGCTCGACGGTGCGATAGCGCTGAAAAACACTCGCCAGTACCTCGGGACGTGTGCGTCGACGTGGGCCAATGCCAGCGCCATTTGGCTGCGTTTCTCCAGCGGTCGCTGCTCCAGCCGCTGCGGCTCTATCCGTTGTCTGTGGTGAGCTGGAGCGCTCGTCTTCACCGGGTGGCGTGTTGGAGCCATCGGCTGCCTCATCATCGGTTTCAATTACATCCTCAATGATCACAGCAGCGGCTGCTGTTGTTTCCTCGCTAGTATCGACGCTGGCAGCGCCATCACTGCTGCTGCTCCCAGCACGATCTGCTTGCTGCTGTTGTTGTTGCTGCGGTTGTTGCTGTTGCTGCTGATGCTCACCCACCTCATTGGTGTAGACGGTGGGCATCTGCACCACTGTATAATTGCGGCCAGGTGTGTTGCGTGACAATGCAGCCGTAACTGCATCCTGTACCATGTCAATAATGTTATTGTTGCGCGGCATATCAGTGGAGGAGACGCCCACCTCGACCACAGTTGACTCCATGGTCCAGTGACCCCGTTGCAGTATATCCAAAGATTGATTATTCAAACCAATCTCAGGATTCTCCAGATATGCGGCTATATTATTGGCGCAATCGATCATGTGCTGGGCGACAGTGATGCGATTGATGCAGAAAGACGAGGAGTTGGGAAACCGATTTGGCGGTGTGCGAGCCTGCAACGAGTTACGATAATTAGAAAAAAGGATTCAGCCAGCTGAAGTATTTATTCTTACGCCCGCTGCGGTCAGAGGTCCATTGTTCACGGGGATAGCCATGGTTCCCACCAGCATGCCATCGAGTGCCCTGAAATATGGCGCATTGCGCAAATTTCTAGGTGCTGGCCTGCCGGGAATGCTGCGGAAGCCGCGCATCGGTTCATCGTTGTTCGTCGCGTTGGCGCCGCGTTGCGAGAAAGGCGGACGCTCGGCCACATGCAGAACTTTGCCATCAACATCTTGGAAATGGAAAAGTCTATACGTAAATATGTTGAAACAACAAATATTAGGCATGACTCACCGTACTCCTTCACCTGCTTATCATCTGCCAACACGCGGCCCTGATAAATAATGCGCTGATTCTCAGCTGCAATGTTGGTCTTCTCTGCAATTTGCTCCTTGAATTGACGTATGGTTAGCTGGAAAAATACAAAAAAAAACCAAAGAAAAGCGTTCAGCACACAACCTCAAAAATTTACACACACACACATACACTTACACACACACTTTCATACACGTACTTACCTCATTGTCGATGCTGAAGTCGTGTGTGCGAGCATCTAAAGTTTTCACCTTTAGGTTTATTAACATTTTGTCAGTCGCGTCAGTGCAGCAATTGGACCGTGTTTATCGAATGCTGCTGAAATAGTCTCCTTTACGGCAAATAAAACTTACAACAGCCAAAGGCAGAGAAAATCGGTGGCCGATGTACGATGGCAATCGCTGTGTCTTGTTTCTGCCAATCGAATCGCATTCGCATTCGAATTCGCCTTTGCTCGCTCTCACTCTCTCGCTCTTTCTCACTCTCTTCGATCCGGTGTAGCCAAGTGTGGGAATTTTTTTTTTGTTTTATTCAATGTTATATTTTGCTTTCGCCTGCGTTTGCGTATCGCTCAAACCGCTGTTGTGTCACATTAACACCGTATGCCAGTCGATTTTCAAGCAACTAAATCGAAATATATTTCTGCTAAATTTTGAATAAGAATTACACAAAAATAGCGAGCGGCTACGACCCAGAATTCTTAACTTTTTTACTTTTTATAAAATATACTATATACAAACGGTAGTAATTTACTTATGTGGTATTTTGATATCGAGCCAATACGGTCACATGGTGTAAATGTCGTACAATTAATCGAACTATCGACTGCTTTAGTTTTCCGTATTTTCGGCAGTTTGGCTAGGCTGTGCAATTAAAAATGTATATTTTTTATCTATCTGGCTACACAGGCGAAACGCTTCAGCCCTGGCTTACTGCCATTTGGCGCAACTTTTAAATATTTGAAAAATGCCTCTGGTTCATTTGCACTGCACATGCTCTGTGAAAAAGAAAAACAGCAACTGACGTGCTTGCCGCATATATTATGCCACAGTTAACCCGCTCCAAGGCCTTTGCGACGTCTGCTTTGAACTGCATCCTGTGGGAATTTGCTCAAAAAAACTGAATAATAGCTGAAAAAACGAGCCAACGCCAAGGTGTAGAACAACTTTTCGCTTTGAATATTTAAGTGGCAGAGCCAGCCGCAGGTACGCTAAGAGTGGGGCGGGGTCTGTTGTAAGCCAGCAAAAAGGCAGCTAACACAATTTTTCTTAGACCCCGGAAAATGTGAAAATGCGGAAATGTGATTTAATGTCGGCTCAAAATGATTGCCGAATATTTCTGTTGTTGTTGTTGGGTTTGAGGGTTAAAGCTTAAACACTTTAATAAATCGACATGCCAGAGAGAGAGAGAGGGAGATAGATACAGAGCGAAGGAAAGAGAGAGAAACTATATAAGCGACTGCAAAGGTCGATAGATTATTTAAGCTATGGCAGAAGAAGAAGAATTTAATTTTTCATTTCTATTTAAATAAAATAAAAATAAATAAAAAGTAAAATTATAAAAAACTGTATTTTAAGTTTTTTAAGTTTACTTGATTATACAAAATTGAACTTAAGCAACAAATATAAATAAATTTGTCTTAAATGTAACTTTTTTTTATTTTAATACATACAATAAAATATATAATACAATTTTTTTTTTTTTTTAAATTATGAAAATAATAATAAATAATAATTAATAGAGTTTCACTTGGGTTAGCGCAATTTACAAATTGCTTTCAAATGGGCTGTAAAAAGTTTTTAATGAGTTTTCGACACTTCGCCTCGGTCTCTAAACAGGGCTTTTCCACAGGCTACACCCACAGACCCCAGCCTCCCCCTCCCTGTAGCATTTCCATTCCCATTTTCATTTTCATTTTCATTATTATTTATTTTTACTTTTTTTGGTGTTTTTTTTTGTCACGCAAAAAACTTGGTCGTGGCGTGAAAAGTGGGCGTGGCGCCATTTTCACGACAGCAACAATAATAATTGCTTTGTTGTTGTTGTTGACTTAATGAAATTATATCAATCGGCAGATCAGCTACCCTGCAAATGAAAATTGTTGTTGTATTTCGTGCATCTGGCAGTTGGAAAATGACTTTTCTTCTTCTACTTGCTTAATCTTAATATTTTCATTAGGAAAATTTTTGAATTCCAATTGGCGTTCGGACTGTGAATTGTAATCATTTTGCTTTTGGTCAACAACATTATTTTCTTTTTTTATTGTTTTGCGCCCGCTTTTCCGGCATTTTCTCGAGCGCGTGAGCCAAGTCTCACGTCAAATTAAATCAAGTTATAATATAAAGAAAATTGAAGCCAACTCCCATTTGTGCCATAAGACACACAGAGCCAAAGAAGTGGGGCGGGGGCGTGTCTGTGGGGTAACTTGTGTGTGAGTTAGAGATAGAGAGAGAGGGGAGAATGGAAGTTGGAGAGGGCAGCCGTTTGGCAATATAACAAAAGGAAGACAAAGGCGATATTAACCCATAGATGAGCAAATAAGATGAAAATAGTTTGAAATATATAAATTTATAAACAAAATATATGAAATCAATAAATTCTAGTTCAATATAGCCCGCCTAAGGGCTAAGCTCTTACTCATTATAAGATTATATGAGTGTATACGTGTTTGTTTATGTTGGTCTACACAAGTCATACACATAAGGACTAAGCTCAAGCACATCTTATAATTAGAAGAGTATCAGTATGTGTGCAGTCCTATAAACTCACAAATCACACATAAGGGCTAACTAAAGTAGCTAACTTATAATTATAAGACTGCTGTGTATGTGTTTGTTCTGTGTAATTGAGCTGCTACAAGCCATAGCCTTGGGCTAGGTTTGAAGTAAAACTGATCAATAGAAGAGTGCATATGTGCGTGTCTCTTTCTGTATATACTTACGCTCTTACAAATAATTATAAGAGTGTATTTATCATACGGCCTAATGGACATTCTTATAATTATAAGATTCTATGTATGTGTGTGTATTTATTCGTTTATTTATGCTGTAATTATATAAGTATGTGTAATGTCAGTATAAGCTTAACTTATATTAATAACTGAGTATGAGTGTGAGCGTTAACATATATTGGTAAATGTTTAACGATTCATAGTTTTAATTGTTCGTAAATAATTTCCAATTGCAAAAGTGGCAATTGCATTTTGGCCACGTAAATATATCGCAAACTTTTTGGGCGCGACCCTCCACAAATTTATGCTGCACACTTAATCTAAGCTGTCAATGCAAACAGAAACAGAAACAGAAGCAGAAGAAACACTAGCGAGCTAACGTAATTGGTGCACATTACGACAAAACGTAAAAATCGCTCAGTGTTACGTTGCGCTTGGCCAACACTGGCAAGCGCACATATGTGAAGTCGTAAAGTTTTAGTTGCATTCAAGCCTTGCACAATTTCGTCTTCGTCTTTCGTCCACGTCTTTGACTTTTAATTTATGTTTCAATTCCAATTAGCAGACGAGGCGCGTGGAGTAGCTTTTATGCGAGTTCCGTTAATTGACTTTCGGCCTGGCGATGGCGCGTCATTTGTAATTGTATACGAAAAATAGAGGAAGAGCAAGAGAGAGAGGCAGGGAGAGTGAGAGCGTCATTTTTTTTTTTTTTTTTTTTTTTTTTTTTTTTTCGTTTTTATTTCTTTATTTTGTTGCAGCTTATTGTCTTAGACTCTATAGCGCATTTAGCTCTAAACCTTAACTAATGGGAGGGCAGATATGCCAATTATTCTGCACTTGTAGCTACTATCTTAATTAGTTCTAATATTGTCTAGAGGATGCAATCTCTTCAGTCTTCGCCTATTGTTGTTTATAGCCAGGTTGCTTGCGAGATGGTTAGGATGCGCTGCAAGTCTGTCCGCGTATCTTGAACTGTGTCGCCCAATGAGTTCAGCAACTGTGGGAATTGCTAAATCCCTATGTAAGACTGAGTTTCTTACAAACCAGCTGGCTCCAGTCCATCTGCGTAGTGCTTTATTCTGCAGGGTCTGAATTTTGTTCCTTGTAGTCTTCGCCGAGGAGCCCCATAGAGAGATACCATATACGAAGGTTGGGACAACTATTGCCTTGTAGATGGCGGCCTTGCTGCTGTAAGACAACTTGCTTGAAGCTCTCAGCATCCAGTCGAGGGTTTTTAGCTTGCTTTTGCATTTTGAGGTTACTTGACTTATGTGCGCTTTAAAAGTCAGCCTTCTGTCAAGAGTGATACCAAGGTACTTTACTTTTGAGGCTTTGGGAATAGTGGGCCCCAATGCAACGCTTGGGCAATCTCCTCTTCTAGTGGCGAAGGTAGTATGTACAGACTTTTGTGCATTAATGGTGATACACCACCGTTTTGCCCAGCGTCCGAAAGAGTCCAGATATTTTTGTAGTGAGTCTGAAGCTTCTTGCGCAGATACGTGACGTGATAAGATGGCGGTGTCATCTGCATAGGTCGCTATGAGTACTGCATCTGTACTTCCTATATTTGGCTCGGGAGTTGGCATATCTCCTGTGAATAAAGTATAAAGTGTTGGGCCTAGAACACTACCCTGTGGTACTCCAGCCATAATTGGTCTAGTCAAGGATACTGTTTGCCCCCTTGACACTTGGAAGGTTCTTCCAATAAGGTATGAGGATAGCAACGCGAAAAATGGGGCTGGAAGGGTGGTCCTCACTTTCTGCAGCAGTCCCAGGTGCCAAACTCGATCAAACGCCTGTTTGATGTCTAAAAAGACGGCAGAGCAGTACATCTTTTCTTCAAAGGCTCCAAGGATATGGTGCACAACTCTGTGAACCTGTTCCGGTGTTCCATGCTGTCTCCTGAAGCCAAACTGATGGTTTGGAATGGCCTCCTGGCGTCCCAGATGTGTCAGTACTCGTTCCAGAAATATTCTTTCGAATATTTTGGAGAGTACTGGCAACAGGCTAATTGGTCTGTACGACTCAATTTCTCCCACGGGTTTGCCAGGCTTAGGAATCATCACAATCACGGCGCGCTTCCAGCAGGCTGGAAAGTGCCGGATGCGGAGCATGGCGTTGTACACCATAGTTATGTAGTCTATGGTGGAGTCAGGCAGTGCTCTAAGGACTCTGCCGTTTATTAGATCATATCCAGGGGATTTTTTTGCCTTCACTCTTCTGATGTGTTCAAGAACCTCTTCTTTTGTACATCCAGTTATCTGGTCTTCAGCTGGGAGGGGCGAGAGAACGATGTCTTCTGTTGCTTCGATTTCTGAGGCCTCTGCGGTAATCACCGGCGTGAATTGGTCTTGAAGGTGGTTTGCAAAAGCCTCAGCTTGAGCTTCGTCTCCAATGTGCCAGGAACCAGAAATGCTCCGAATGGGATGACGTCGTATTGGCTGCCGTTTGAGCTTTCTTGTAAATTTCCATAATTGAAACTCTGCGTCAGTGGGCGATTCAGCTCGTACCAGCGCATCGCTGATACACCTCTTTTGAAGCAGGGCGAGAGCAGCTTTAAGATGCCTCGTGGCTTCGTTGTACATGGATTTGGCATCAGGCGTGCGTAATCTTAACCAGCGTCTCCTGGCCCATCTTTTGTGTATTAGTAGGTGTTGGGCCTCCAAGGTGAGGGGGATGTTGTACGGAGACTGTTGTCTTGTTTGGCAAGATGGTGGGGCGGCTTGGTGCGCAGCTTTGACTATTTCTTCCTGCAGTTTGTTTGCTGCGTAGTCCACGTCTTCAGGAGTGTTAAGTTCCATTTCTATGTGCAAAGAGTAATGGAGCTCGCGCCTAAAGACTCCTAAATCTGATCCTGCTGGCAGTAGTTGTTTCCTAATGGGCAAGGGCTGTGGCTGCGCGTGGATTGTGACTATTAGTGGCAGGTGGTCAGAGGATAGGTCCAAGGATTCTTCAATGGTCAATTGCCGGTCACAGATGCCTTTGTAGACAGCGAAGTCGATTGCCGAGGGCCTGTGTCCATTAATTGGGTAACGGGTGGGGGCTCCAGTCGCCAATATGCTGAATTGTAAGTTTTGAATCGCCTCAAATATGACTTCTCCGCGACGATTCGCACTATTGCTTCCCCAAAATGGGTGCCATCCATTCCAGTCGCCGCCGATGAGGGTCTTATTCAACCTTTGGCCTAGAACCTGTTCCATGTGATGATCACACAGACCAGTGTTTGGCGGAAGATAAATTGACGCAACTTCGATCGCTCCAATAGACGTAGGCAGGGTGATGGCTGAGACCTGCATTGTTGCGTTGCAAATTGGCAGTAAAGGTGTATGCGGTATTGTTGCTCGTATGAGGATTGAGGATCCACCAAAGCAGTTTGCTCCTTCACCATGAGCCTGATAGTGTTCGTATCCGAAAATTTGTGTAGTGGGGCACTCATGAGTTTCTGTTATTAACATTATATCTATGTTTTCTTGTGAGAGAAACGCAGCCAGTTCCTGAGTCTTGTTTCTCAGGCCATTGGCGTTCCAGATACCCACACGTAAAGCCATTATTTGTAGGCAAGCTTGGTTATGATGGCCATTAAACTGTTTAGCATGGTTGCTTGTTGGGATTGTACTTCTCGCATCGCTTTGAGCTCGGCATTAATTGCGTCAAACTGACGTTGTTGTTGCTGAAGCATTTCAGTGAACAAAGTGTCACTTGTGGTATTCTTATTTGACGGTCCACCTCTAGCGGCCTGTGCGTAAGAAACACCACTAATAGGCGTTGCAAAGCTCGTGGCTTGGGTAATGCTCCGGGGCCTTGTAATTTCGGAAGCAGTACTCGGACCCGTAGACGGTGTTTGTGTGGGACTCCTTTTTTGTGCTGGGGATTGCAATTTGCGCAACCGCTTGTATACTTGGCAGCCCTTATAGTTGGCTGGGTGCTGTAACTCACAGTGCACACAAGTTGGTGCCTGGTCCTTTTCGCGGGTGCAGTCTTTGGATGCGTGTTTCCCGGCGCAACGCACACATCTGGGAGCTTTGTGGCAGTAGCGTTGTGTGTGTCCAAATTCTTGACAGCGATGGCATTGTGTCAGGTCGTTGTATCTTCTTGGCAGTTCCACTGTGCAGCGTTGCCTGCAGACAACTCGAATGTCCAAAATTTCTTTGTTGTTGGGGGCCTGAGCCACGTCAACAAAAAATATATTTAGCGGTGTTTTGTCCATACGGCTCAGTGGGTTGTGCACATTTGTAATTGTGTGGCCTTTGGTTTCCAATTCCTTTTTAATTAGTGTTGTATCAGTGCTGGAGTGAAGCCCTTTGAACACGACTCTATATGGTTTGTCCTCCTTAAGCTGGTAGCAGTGGAACTCCAATTCCAGCTTAGTAAAGTGGTCTATAACTCTGCGATAGTCCTCACTGCATTGGGTTAATACACCTATGTTATTCTTCTTTGGCTTAATTACGTATGATTTAGCATCAATTACTTTATCTATTATCTGTTGAAGTAGGGCCACAGACTTGATGTTTGGACACCATATGGGGGGCGGACGAGGTTTCGGAGTAGTTTGCTGGTCGGTCAATACTGGGGCTTCTGGAGCTACAGGTGATTCGCTGTAGTCTTCATCTTCTTCTACGAGCAGTGAAAATCGATTTTCTGATATTAATGCTGCATTGCTGGTGCTTGGTTCGTCGAAGATGAGCCTTTTCTTGATGGTTTTTGGTGAATTTGGCTGTTTACGTTTCGTGTTTTTGTTGTTAGTGATGCCTTGCACGGAGGCGATATCTATTTTTGAGTTTATTGGCATGATGGAGGCTTGCCTATTTGCCATCACAACGTTAAGCTGGGCTTGCATTTCTGCATTTACCTTTACAGCTGTAGCGAGGTTATTGACATTAGATGTCATCGCGGATTGTGCTTTTGAGTGCAGGCGCACTCGCGCCAAGCGACGAAATTTCGTAAATTGCAATTAAAGCAATTGAGTTACGCGGAAGCAAGCGATAAGAAAACGCTGCGTGTGCGGTTTTTGTTGCTGTTGCGTTGAAGAATGCACCGCAAAGTTCTATTTTTAGAACTCTGCAGCAGTAGAGCTTAAGCGAAGGCTGTTCGAATTCACGTCTTTACAGGTCGAACGACTGATCGCGATTGAGAGCGTCATAGTGGGTAAATACATGTAGAGAGGGTGAGCCCAAGAGAATGAAGGGAGAGCAGGAGAGTGAGTTTAAGTGTGCACGTTTATTAGGCTAGCCAATGCAGCTAATTGAAGTTCAAATTGTGCTCGGGCGTTGAGTAAGGCGCTTAGCAAAAGGAAACCGTTGAAATGTAAGTGCACAACTGTGTGTGTGTTTGTGTGTATGTGTGTGAACGAGCAACTTGAGAGCAAGTACAAAGGCGAATTCGCAGCAAATTCACTTAAGCGACGAAAAAGCAACTAAAGCCAATTTAACAGTCAATACAAAGGCGCACACATGAATACACACATACACACGCACATATATATACACTAAGGCTGTTAAGCGCCTACACAATCACATGACGATTGTAAGCCGAACGGAAATAAAATCAAGCATAAATGCAATAATACAATTTATGTGCCAAATTTCATAAGAGCCATAATGGACTCACACATACACAAGCACACATACGGAGAGACACAGGACACACACAAATCAAGCAAAAGTCATCAACAAACAAAGGTGACTCCTTGCTGAAAGTTGGACGTAATCGTAATCACATTTCTGCTGTTGCCCAGATCCTGAATGTTGATGCTATTTATGTGTCATTTTCATTGAGCGCAAAACTTTTGCAGACGGTCAAACGCAACAATGTCCTGTGCCTCCTCTCTCTCTCTCTCACTCGCACTCTCTCTTTCTCCTTCCATCTACTTCGCTGCAAGTTAACAACATTTGCTTTACGTTTGCCAATTGCATTATAACTCAATTGTAGCTGAGCGATTTTTATGGTATCGAATGGATGTATCGAATCGTTTCCTTCGACTTGCCTCGAGTACCCAGCTATTGAGTGTAAGCAACAACGGTACTTGAAATGCGGAAGAAAGGAAATAAGTGTTGTAGTTGTATGAAAATGTGTATACCCTGTAAAGTATGTGCGGGGTTTATATATGGAAAACAAAATGTATAATGTATAAAATGTATAAAAAATAAAGTTTCTTAAAATTTAAATAAAAACATAATTTAAAACTAACTTTACACATTTAAAATATATTTTAAATAAAATATTAAATACATTTTTCTATATAAAAAATGTTATAAATATTATATATTGTAGATAAAATATTAAATACATATTATGAATTTTTAATTATTGTAGAGTATGAAATGTGGAAAATTAATTATATAATATACCAAACTTATTAAAAACATCCTTTAAATAGTAAATAAAAATATAAAACTTAAAAATAAAAATTGATTTTGTTTTTTTATTTTAAAATATTTTAGAAAAAATAAGATCGAAATTTTATATGTTAAACCTTTTTAAGATCAAGTGTACTATCAAAAAATTTTAAGAAAGTTGAAGAGGCTCTGCTTTAAGCTTCTTAATAATATTATAAAAAACTGTAAACTAAAGCAGCTAAAATGTTTATTAATATTCCAGCTTTTCCTCTATAAGAACTTAAAGTATTCCACATCAATAAGAGTTTGGCGAGTGCTAAAGAGGAAAAGCTTTTAAAGATATGTATGTGATGGATATATGTTTAACATTGTTATGTTGCCCCAGTTACGATGTATAAATTATATAGTTTCCAGTCCTGTGGTGACTGAAAGTTAGGTTGAGAGGCGACTGTGCCTCTTATTGCTGGCCTCGGGCTCAGACAATGAAATAAGCCATTTAACGAGCAAATGACGGAGTGAATATTTATTTAAGCGGTTTACTGGAAGAACGCTTTTTAACCCTGCTTTTAATTGTTCTTTTTTGAATAATCGAAACAGTTAATTTTATTGGTTTTTCTTATTATATTCACTATTTTTAGTTTTACTTATATGACACCAATTTTTAGCATGTCCTATCAGTACGAGTTAAAACACGAGACTGATCTATATTTTTACAAATCATAGCCTCACCGGCGTAAGTAGAGTTGCCCTTGCCAGGGCTGTTCCTTAACTTGTCTAGCACCCGATAATAAGTGTTGAATAATACCTAACATTAAGTGTTATAAGCTAACTAAGTGTTATAAGTTAACTACCCCCCCCTCAAGTGTAAGGTCGTCCTCGACCGACCCAATTCCAGCGACGACTCCTCGCAAGTGCTTCGCGGACTTCTTTGCGTCGATGATCCACCAAAGAGTGAAGCCAATGCAGATTAAAGCACAGCATATGGCTCCTCTTTCGGAGTGCCGTACAACGACACATCATCAAAGTGCACCATTTCGGTTCCTTGGTCGCATATTAGCAGCGGTGACCAGCGAGTCGGTGCAGGTGTTCTCGAATGAAATCCGCAAGTCGTTCTCATTCACATTCAATACGGAGCAGTATGAGCAGCGTACTGATTCTTCGCTATCGCCGTTCAGCAGGCGCTTACTAAGCTTGCTCTTGCGCCTACGTATGTGGCGTCTGTTGAAGCTGTTGGTGCACGACGTGGACGTGGGCCTTGGCATCGGATGATGCATACCAAAGTTGTGCAGCTGCAGCGACTTGAGTGTGGCTGGCGCCGTCGATGACTGGCCGTGCACGTGCCCGTGATGGCCGTGATGACTGTGTCCCACCACTCCAGCGATGCTATGAGCCGTTACTGGACGAGTGATGTGTGTAGTCTGTCGGCGCGCTCAGCTGGCGATTGAATTCGGCCTTGCGGCGCGTCAAGTCCGTCAGGCAGTATTTGTTCAGATGGCCGTTGCTGGAGACAGGGCTCTTGGGCGATGATGCCAGATGCTGCGTATAGGCCGAAGGAGTTGCTGCTCACGCTTAGCTTATTGCCGGCGTTGTGCAGCAGATTGTTACAGTTCTTGCCGCTGATCTTGGCCGACTTTTGCCCGTCGTCGGTATCGTGTTGCTGCTGCTGCTAGCCGCCCTGTACTCCTTGTCGTCGCTCTCGCTGCGCACCGATGCTCGATACGCAGGAAATGTCTTCGTCTTGCTCTTCAGAGAGCCGTTCAGCAGTAGCTGCTGTTGCCGTGCGGCAACTGCCGACAATGCCGGCAGCTGCAGTTGACGTGACGCCGCTGCCGATGAGGATGAGGATGAGCCGGCAGCCGTGGCAGGTGTCGACAGAGATGGGCAGCGGTTGGAGCAACCTGTGGCTGTGAAACTTCTTGAATTAATGCAGTTGGCGGTGTTTTGGGGATTTCTTGACTTGGTTCTAGTATGGATGAAGAGTCGCTTGGCTCTGCCGCCGCGAAGAGTTCGTTAGTTGTTGCTGGCTGATGAGCTTCTACTGTTGGTGGTGGTGCCGTGAACAAGGGGGTTTCCTCAACGATTCCGCTTGTAGATTTGCATGCTGTGGTTCTGGCTTAGCATCCAACTATGGGGCGAATAGAGCTGTTGCTGGTTCTTGTGGACGACAGGATAAATCGTAATTTTTCTGCAGGCTTTTTTAATTTTTGGGAATTTGGTTATAAAATGTATAGTGTTGATGGATTCCTCTAGCCAAATTGATTTTAAATCTGAGGAGTCCAAAATGTTTGGGCTAACAATGAGCCTTCGCGAGAGTAATAGCAAGCATTAAACTTTGCAACTCCATCGTCCGCATTCTGTTTCTGGACAGTGTTTCAGTGTTTCAAATAAATAAATCAATAAAATCAATTTGTGAGTTTTGGCTATCCCGAGAACTCCACTGACAGCAAATGTTAACTGGTTAAGTTGGTCTTGAACCTCAGTGTTTACTTCTATCCGTCTACTGTTGGCATTCATTAGTCGCATTTCAGTGGACCTAGTCTGCTCTAAATCACCAGCATCGGGTGTACCCGCCACCAAAATGTTTTATAAAAACTATGCCAAGTGGCTAAAGGTAAATAGAAAACTATATCTAACTTATTCGAAATTGCCTAGCGGCTTAAAAAAAAGGTGTAATAAAAAAACAAGGGAGTCATCTTAGGTTGTCCTTGTGGACCACCCTTCCTTTAATGAGGACCTCGGTCCCCAGGTCTGCTTCCACGGCCTTCTCGACACATAAAGGTGTGAGTTTGTTTCCGAGCCGTCGGTTGGACTTGACCAAATCCTTGTCACCAACATCGAAGACTCTATTCTGCCGCTTTGCGTTCTCCCTAGCTCTGAGCGTCGTCTGAGCGTTTCTGATCTTTTCTTCTATCTTTTCTTGTGGCTCTTGTTTTTTGGGGTGTCTATCATACTTAGCCCTAGCACATGTTTTGCAGTTTTGTACTATTTCCTTGGCAATTTTTGCCATCCGTGGAAAGTAGTACTCCGAGAGTACCTGCTTAACATTTTCCTGTGCAGACCTATGGGCCCTATTATGCTCGACTGTGAGGATTTCCCTTCCTTCTCCAACCGCAAATATGTCCACTACGCGATTTTTGCAATGCCAGAACTTTGTGGCTGGGTATCTTCGCACCAATGCATCTTGTATCATTGCAAGCGTGTGTAAATTACAGTGGAGAGCATTTACGCATTTGGGTGAGACTACATCTTCGAGCTCGTCTAGCAGCGATTCGACGCATGTATAGCTGATCAAGTAGCGTTTCTTATTTCCAAAAAGAATAAAACTTCGTTTTAAGGGGAAACGCGCCTCTTCTAGCACTATCTGGTTTTGAAAACAGTTCAAGGGTTTGTCTGTCGTCTCAATGGTGTTGGTGAGAGATACCTCACTGTGGATCGTTGCAGCGCAGGACTCAATTTCTTGCTCATTTATAGCGTTGAGCTGCTGTCTTGACAAGGCATCCGCAACCAGATTGTCCTTGCCAGGTTTATAGAAGATACGTGCATTAGACTCGTCAATGCGCGCTTTCCACCTTTTGATTTTCGCATTTGGATTAGATTCCGAAACTGCGAAGGTCAAGGGTTGATGGTCAGTGAAGATATTAATGTCTTTCACCCCATACAAATAGTGCCTTAATTTGGCAAGTGACCATACAATGGCCAATAACTCTCTCTCATTGGTTGCATAGTTAACCTCACTGTCCTTCAATGTTCTTGAAATCATTGTTATAGGACGACCCTCTTGAGACAAAACTGCACCTATGCCGTGAGCCGAAGCATCGGTCGTTAGATCGAATGGCTTCTTAAAATCGGGGTACCTGAGCATTACATTCTCGGATGACAAAATATCGCGCAACTTCTGAAATGCCCTCTGCTGCACTTCAGAGAATTGAACCTTTATATTTCTGGACCTATGCTTACTGACTGTTCCATTTTCACCCTTCAGGATATTCGAGATGGGTCTTGCTATTGCGGCGAAGTCCCTAATGAAACATCTGTAATAACTTGCGAGGCCTAGAAATGATCTAACCTCGAACAGCGTTTTTGGTTCTGGATACTCCTGTATTGCCCTAACCTTTTCAGGATCCGTCGTGGTGCCAGTGCTGGTGACTACGAAACCAAGAAAGTTCACGCTTTTCTTAAAAAAACGTGACTTTTTGACGGAGACCCTCATGTTTGCTTTGTATAAGCTTTTTAGGACCCGATCCACGTGTTTAATGTGGGATTCCTCATCTTCTGAAAAGATGATTACGTCATTGACATCAACATAGCAAAATTTGCCAATCTGCTCTCGCAGTATGTCGTCGATGGTTCTTTGAAAAATGCTTGCTGCATTCTTTAATCCAAAGGGGAGTCTTTTGAACTCGTATTTCCCCCCGTTCACAGAGAAAGAGGTTTTTTCACGGTCGCGTTCAGCGAGTATGATCTGGTGATAACCAGACTTGAGGTCTAATGTTGAAAAGAATTTGGCTCTCCCCAAATTCCCCAATATCATTGATATATTTGGCATAGGGTATTTGTCCGGCACGGTTTTTTTCGTTAAGTTTACGAAAGTCCATTACCAACCTCATTTTCCTATTGCCCGCTTCATAAGTGCCCTTCTTGTCTACTACCCATATTGGGTTATTGTAGGGAGAGACGGACTTTTGAATTATATTATTCTTTAGTAGATCTTTGATTTCTTTATTAACGAAATCAGCCGCTCCCATTGGATATGGGTAAAGCTTGGTATAGATCGGTTGCTCATCTATGGTCCTAATGGTAGCCACGACTGATGTGTTATACGGCAACGTCTCGTCTGGGTCTGCAAAGGCCTTTTGTCTGGTCTTCAGCATTTTCAAAAAAGAACTTCTAACTAATGGGGATGCATCTGCTATTTGTTCAGCTAACTCATTAATTCTTTGAGTCAATGCATGCTCCCTCTGCTGGTTTACAGCAGCCTGTTCGGCTAAAGCTTTGCTGATAGCCGTCCTTATTACTTCCGTAAGCTGATCTACATCCATTCTACCTGATGGTGGGAGAACTGCACAGTCGGAATCTGAGTCGCTAGACTGCCTGCGAGGGTTTCTCTATTGGTTGAACCGAGACATGCGCAGGTCAGTGGTCGCGAAAAATAAAACGGGCCGTCAGAAGATGGGTCGAATTACGTCGCAGTTCTGAACTACGAGAACTGCATGCACAACTTCAGACACACAGAAAGTAACACAATGTAATTTTATTGACGATCTGAATGATCAATTGCTGCCACTAAAATTCCCAAAGTAGTCACTCTCACTTGGTTCTGATCATTAATTTTTTTTTTTTTTACATGCAATTGCAATATAAAATACTCGCTAGTCCTAGCTATTTTTTTATAAAATAAATTTTAACACTTTTTGTGTTTGAAGAAAAATTTTGGCTAGAGTATCCACTTACAAGATTCAACTAACACAAAACAAAAAAAAAATCCCTTTATAAGATCTGTCAATTGCAGCTCCCGCGCTGCTGTCTTAATTGTTGTTGGTTGTGGAGTCCGCCCCACGTTGGGCGCCAATTATATAGTTTCCAGTCCTGTGGTGACTGAAAGTTAGGTTGAGAGGCGACTGTGCCTCTTATTGCTGGCCTCGGGCTCAGACAATGAAATAAGCCATTTAACGAGCAAATGACGGAGTGAATATTTATTTAAGCGGTTTACTGGAAGAACGCTTTTTTATATATACATATGTGTGTGTTAGAGTAATTGTACAATTGGATGCAAAGACATTTGAAAGCAGTTGAACTGAAGCTGTCGAGATGCATTCACAATTTGGGCATCCTTAATGCATCTCCGATGGGCCATAAATTGTGACTGGGCTGTTATTATTTTGGGCATGGGCACGCAGAGCTTGAGGGCACTTCAGAGCCGAAATGCTGGTATGTGGAGCAGGTGCGCCGGCGACCTCAGCATGGCCTGCTGTGGCTCAATGGCTGTTATGCAATATGGTCATAAGTGTGGCACGCCCTCCATTTGCTGTCACATTGTGGCATAAATTGATTTGCCACGATCTCCGGCTAAATGTGGATTTATGAAAGTCACGCAAAACCCAATCGCATTAACCATAACGCTTCGCCCACAAACTGGGCAAAAAAAAAAAAACAATTTGAGTAATTATTGATCGAGTTAATGCGCATTTATAAGACCTGCTGGCGGCAGCAAAAGTCAAACAGTTACTCGACTTCTCTCACAGCTCAAACATGTCTCGCGCATTCCTCTCACTAATCTCAACTCTTTTGCTGCTGTCGCCCACCTGGGCTGGCATTAGCTACCTGGCCGATGAGCATGCCGTGGCGCATACCCAGCAGAATGTGGTCAGAAGCTACGACGGCACCGTCTCTCACTATGCCAAGTCCGTGGCGACGCCCTACTCCCAGGTGCACAAGCTGGACACACGCATCAGCAACAATGTCTATCAGCCAGCCATAGCCAAGACTATCAGCTATGCTGCTGCTCCAGCACCAGCACCACAACAGCCTGCGTTCTATAGCCAGGCTCCAGTCTACCATCAGCAGCAGCAGCAACACATCCCAGCTGTCCAGACCACCTACGCCAGCCACCAACCCTCTGTGGTGCACTATTCACCCGCCGAGGCAGTCTCCCACATGAGCTTCGATGGATTCGGCACTCACTGGGGATTCTAAATAATTTTAAGAGTTTTGCATTAAATAAAGACTTTTCTTTATATATGATAAGTATTTGCTTTTATGGGAGCCTATAAAATAATAAAATAAAAATAAAATAAAAAATAATAATAAAATACCTCATCTTCCAGCTGGGGTACAGCTAAAGGCCTGAAATCTGAATTCTCATTGAAAAGATCATTTCAGGAGAAGGTGGTGTGGCAGATCAGAATGCTGAGCTAAGTCCATATAGCCAAGTCGGTCTGTCTATATAGCACCTCAGTGCAGGTAATTCCTAGTCGAACACTCCCGACTAGAACCCTCTTAATTGCTTCTACTCAATCACATCCAGCTCTTATTCATCCACCTAACAATATCTAAACTATAAACCATAATAAAACTCTTAATGTGTTATTTAATAATCGTAATCTAGTTTTTATCACAGTTCATGCTCAGAGTCGGAGCTTTCGCCTCACGTCCTCGAGTTGCTGTATATAAACAAATCATAAAAGCTGCACACAAAGTGCACACACTACAAATAGCCTGAAGTAGGACATTAGCTTGGCTCTTCTACCACTGCCACGCCCATCAACTAACGCCCAATCTCTAACCACAGCGAAGCAGGAGCCTGAATGGTCGGGTTACGTGATTTGTGCAGCGCAAACTTAAAAATCGGACATGAACGCGTTACGTGACTCGCATGGCAAGTGATGGCCGAAGGAGTGGGAGACGGAGGTGGAGATGGAGATGGAGTCGGAGCGAAGGACACAGCATCAACTGAACTAATCGGATTTTTTTATGCGCGCTCAGTGAGTGAAATGGGTATATGGTGTTGCTATGGAAGCTGAAGAGTTGCAAAATTGAATTGCGAAAAAATAGCTGAAGGTGGATAGAGTGATAAAGATCTAGATCTGTATAACATAAAATACCTTTAAGCAATGGAATTGATAAAATGTGTATTACTTTATAAGAAAATCAAAGTTTTTGAACTAATAAGTTTGCTTAATGATCGATAATAATTCATTAAATCAATAGTTCTTTATTATTATCGACTGTAGACTGAAAAGCGATAAAATCAAAGATCTCGATGCCACTTCATAAGAAATCGATATTTGTACACTTAAATGATTTACTAAAGATCGATTATAATTGATAATTTCATGTTACAAGTTCATATAAAAAGTTTCTTAACAGCTCAATTATAATCGATATATTCTACAATCGATTCATTTATACCAAAGAGCTCATCTAAAGATCGATTATAATCGACAACTCTTTACTTTCATTCATTTCAACTTCTTCTCGCACTGCAAGCGAGTATTTCGTCGTCATGTACTCCCGGACCGCAACATCTTCACTTGCTTTTCTCTCTCAACTCTCAATCAGAAGTTTGCCTCGTTATAAATTATGCACATTGGCAATTGCAGGCAGCCTGGGAAAGAGGAAGAGATTCGAGCTGAGGTTCATAATCTATAAATTGAAATCACATTTTTGCTAGCTCATTAATTTCTTGCCACTTAGCTTGAGCCAACAAAGAGCCAGTAGTCAATTGCGTCTCGAAGTCTTAGCATAAATGATGGCTCCATTAGATCGCAATCAGCTGAATTGCCTCAGCGCAAAGGACTTCAAATGAAAAACTGCCAAAAAGAAAGGCTCAAAAACTGTGCGAATCACTTTTCGCTTGACTAGCCAAAAAAAAGAAGAAGAAGAAGAAAAAAATGTTTTAGCTTGCAACAAATTGCAGCAAGACAAAATTTTGCGGGCATAAACAGCGCTTAAATGCAACAGTCAGCGGCAGCAGCTGCCATGTCCTGCCGCTGCTGCTGCTGCCTGAGGTCCTGCCGAGCCACTTGACTGCAAAAAAGGCGCAATGATAAAATATTTGCTGGCTAAAAACTTGCCAGCAAAGTGTGTTTGTTGTTGCGGCCAAAGTTGAGTGGCAACAGCCTCGCCTTGCGGCCCGCTCACGTCCTTTGGCTGCCCGTCGACAGGAAGTTGAAAAAAAAAATAAAAATGCAAAATGCCCAGTAAGACGTATTTATCAACATAATTACGTTTTTTAATGGCTTTTTAAACCGCAAAATGGCAAAGCCGCAAAATGCAGATAAAAGTGGAGCATAAGACTAGAAAATATAGTGGCTAAACAGTATTCGTGTTGTTGTTGTTTTACTGCTTCCACTGCTGTTGCTGACCCTTCTACACTGTCCTCATGCAAAATGTTTGCTAACTCAATTAGCCATTTCAGCGAATTGGCAGAGGCTGTTGACTTAAAGAACTTGTCTGTTGTGCTAATTATCTAACTATAACTAAGTATAGCTGAATATAACTAACTCTATATCTAGCTATTGCCATATTTGATAGACTGCAGTTCAGGCATTGCTTGTCACTGTCAGCCAAATTGCACAGTGCGCGCAGTTGCGATGAACACAGAATATCAATAAGCAACGAGTAAGAACAATGCAGTCGGGCGATATTGACTGCATAATACTCGTTCATAAGAGTAGCTAACTGTCGCAATGTGGAGTTCTAGCTCTAAGACTGAGGAAGATACAGTTTTATCTATATGGCCACGCCCGAATGGAGGTAGGTATATATGTCATTAAGGGCTGGTATAACGTTATCTACGAGTATGTATTGCAAATTCAAAGTACTTATCAGTTTATCTTTTATACCAGTTTTAGTATTTCTGAATTGGCCAAGCCCACCGTAAATGTATCTTTTTATAAGAGGAAAAATCAAGTCTGAAGCTTTAATTGCACAAACCCAATATACACCACTCACTTCGCGAACGAGTATAAAAAGCGCAGTGCAACGAAATGTATCTACAAAGAGTCTCTCGCTCCAACATTAACAAGAGCATGGTGATGCAGATCCAGAGAGTTTTTGCAAACATACATATTGAGCGAGTCTAAAAATAGATGCAACTCTTTGCAAAGAGAGGCGGAAGGCATTGAGAGAGAGAGCGAGAGAAAATTATATTTTAGTATAAGTATCATCGATAGATAATAACGTTGCGAATTTTATTATACAAAAGAAGAGAAGAGAGCGAGCAGGGGAAAGAGAGAGTGGGAGAGAGTAAGTTGGAGAGAGGGCAAGCAGCAACAGTTAGTAAACACATACTGCAGAGTCAACTGACCCGCACTCAGTTGTAGCTTGTGATTAAGAGCAATCGGTTCTACGTGTAGCGCTGGGAAACCCATGCACATATATAATTTCATATGTATATATATTTATATATATATATATAAAACAAATGGCATGTGTGCAAGCCAGTGCGTAGCATGTTAGTAATCGATAATACCCTGTACGGTTGGCTATGTGTGCTTATCTTGTTGATAACACAGCTCGATCAATCGCTGGCGTTTGGCGCGTCGCGTGTTGAGGCCTTCAAGCGGCGACTGCGTCGGCAAGTGGCGCCGTCTCTGCTACTCGATGACTACCTCGGCTACGATGGCATGCTGGATTACATGGAGCAGCTAGCCAAGGCGTACAGCGATCGCGTTGCTCTACAAGATGTGGGCGTCACGTATGAGAAGCGCCCACTGAAATCGTTAACGATAACGAACGGCGATGGGCGCGACGGCAAGAAGGCGATTCTACTCATAGCCGGAGCACATGCGCGCGAATGGCTGACACCTGTTGCTGCATTGTACACCTTGGAGCAGCTAGTGGTTAGGCATGAGGAGAATGCGCACTTGCTGCACGATTACGATTGGATTGTGATGCCACAGGTCAATCCGGATGGCTATATGTACTCGCGTAATGTGGACAAATTGTGGCGAAATACGCGGTCGCCGAACGGCTTCAACTGCTTCGGAACGAATATTAATCGAAATTACGATATTGGCTGGGGCCAGGGCTATGCCGAGCTAAACGATTCCTGCACCATGCACTATGCCGGCAGCAAGCCCTTCTCGGAACCAGAGACGCGAGCGGTGCGCGACAAAATGCTCGAATTGGTCCAGAGCAAACGTGGGATGCTGTTCATCACACTGCATTCGCATCACACCAGCATTTTCTATCCCTGGGTATACAAGAGGTGGGTATTACCCCTAAGTATATATTGATCTGTGCTAAAAGGTTTCGTCTCTTCATCTGCTAGTGACACAAGTGATAATGATAACGATTTGCATGATGTGGCTGAGGCTGGAGCCGAGGCCATTTTCAATGCAACTGGCACAAGATTCACCTATGGGCAGTATGGCAAGGAGGATACGTTTGGGGGCACCAGCTTGGACTATGCCTATTCGATAGGCTTTCCGCTTTCCTATGCATTCGAATTGTCCGGTGAGCGAGATGGACTCACCTTTGACTTTTGGCCACCAAAGAACCTGCTGAAGGACTTAGCTGACGAGTCTTGGGTTGGCATCAGTGCCATGGCCGAAAAAGCCATTGAACTCCAGTCTCCGGATAGACCTATAACTGTCGCTAAGAATAGCTCTAGCTCGTATAGCTTAGCTAATATGATGAAGATTATATTGCTTATGACGATTATAACGGTGCTCTCTCGCTAACCAGTGTTGGTTAACAACCTAAAAGTTGACTTAAGTCGTTCCATTTTTAACTTTTTCATTTTCACATCGATGTTGTGCAAAGTGTATATACCATATATCTGAAATATATATATATATATTATATATATATAGTCTACAGTCAACTGAAAATCACTAAGTTACTTAATTTATATATTTTTAATTTTATAATAATACAAGCATTAAGATATCGAGATTATGATAAGTGAATAGATATATATAAAATATATATAAATATTTTATTGTACACTTACTGGCATTTTTATAATACCTTAGATAACCCAGTGTCAATGAGTCTATCAGTGATTCTGTCAGTCAATCCATCAATCAGTTGAAAAGATTGTTACAGTTTAAAGTTTGTCAATCAATCAACGCATCAGTTATCTGTCTGTCAGTTATCTGTCTGTCAGATATCATCATCAGTCAGTTTGTAATTCAGTCAATCAGCCAATCACAGTCACAATCAGTCAGAGCTAGTTAATTAGTAAGAAATTACTGATAAACTGACTTACTAACTTTAGTCAGTCAATCAAACTGTTGTCTTTATCTTATTGATTAACGGACTTACTAACTTTAGTCAGTCAATCACTGAGACAATTAATTAATCAGCTATTAAGTTCTTCAATCCATCAATCGGCAAGGCTGTTAGTCCACCACCATCAGTCTATCAATCGTTAGCCAATCAGTCACTCAATCAGCCAATCAGTAAGTTTGCCAGTCAATCAATTAGCCAATCAGTGACTCAGTCAGTTTAACAGTTCATTGATTTCAATCGTATATATTCCATACACTATATAATAATTAATAAATAAATAAATAAATTTTCATTTGTTCAGTAATATTTATATATATTTGTTCATAACGCAATCTCAATTTAAAGACAGTTCTTTAATAATTTTTCTGTTCTCTACCCCCATTTGATTGTTCTCATTTATATCAATTTTCAGAGCAGTTGGCGCCTTAAACCGAAATATCTGTTGACTCGCATTTAAAAAATAATTTTAAATCCACAGCAGAGCCAGGCTGAGTTTGCTGTTACTCACGTGTCTGGCAATACACACACACACATCCACGCACAAGCTCACACACACACACACACACAGAGAGCGGAGCCTTACTCATTGAACGAAAAGCTCGCATTACTCATACGCCGCGTTGCTCGCGTGCTATTCGCTTGTTTGCGCTGGCTATCAACGTGACTTGGCTGTTGAGCACTGGGCGGTCTCCGTATCTGTTTCGGTCTGTGCTATCACTCGGATTGTCTGATACATTTCACATGCTGCAATTAACGCAACAAATTGCATTTTTAATATGCGCAAATTAATGTGGAAAATCTTCCATTTCTGTTGCCTCTTTTTTTGTTCTTCTTCTGCTGCCGGCAGCCAGAGTTTTATTTATAACAGTCATTGCGAAAATTGAAAATGCACAATTAAAAGCACGCCTATGCCATACATCTATATATGTGTGCACACATATCTATAAGGATGTGTGTGTGTGTGTCTGCAGCTCGCTTTGGGGCGCCGCTCGCTGACCCTTTTAAAATAATATGATAAAATGCCATTACAAAGTCAAAGTTACTGTAGCAGCCTCGGCTCGACTGCAGGAAGCAACTGTTAATTAGTTTTTTGCGAGTGCAGTCCTTCAGGACGAGGCTCTGCTTTGGCAGCTATCCATCCCCCGTTGTTGTTTCACTGTGCAAATGTTTTAATTTCCGCACGAATGTCTCTAACGGAAATTACATAAAAAAAGAAGAATATTTATATAAAGAACAGATAACTTGCCGCTGCGACCCACTGAACGGCACTGTGCGTCCAAAACAATTAGCATACTCGTTCCTGCTCCATGCACACTAAAAGAAAATAACTAAAGAAATAAACGCTCACTACGTGCTAATCGCAGCATTAGCGTGCAAGTGTTTCGTTACAGCGGCTTATTGAATCTCGATTAGATAAGAAAACTATAGCACTATATGCCTCTGGCTTGAGTCGCTTCAGTTCAGTGTGCGAAATGCTGCTGATCGCAATTGTTGTGCTGCTGCTGACAGTCCGCCAGTCTCTGCCATTGGCGCCAAAGGGGCAGGCGGGCGGCAGTTGCCAATCTGCCGGGTCCTTATTGCTTTCCACTAATTGGAGCCTTGCATCGCGTCATCAATCTGAATCCCAAAAGTACGTATCAAGTGAAATGTGCAGCAAAGTCCAAAGTGCAGTTCCAGCCGTTTTAACACTGTTTTAATTATCACAAATATTATATAGAAATGTGCAAACAGCTGCTATACAAAACAATTCAATATTGCTTACAATTCATTCAGCTGTTTATATGGCCTAATAAACTATAGACTATATATATAGATATATAGACTTTAGATGTTATGGATTGTTCCATTTGATAAGCTCTAGTCCTTCCGACTCGTTATGTATTGCTGTGCATATGAGAAATTCTTTCTTAAAAGTTGTAGAGAAATATGATTGTTTGATGCCTTTAATATTGTTGTATGCAGCAGCCAGCATCACTATCAGCAGCTTTATGGAACAGGGACAAGAGATCGCGGCCATTGGCGCTGTTTCGTTCGTTCTTGTGCGCATTCATTATCTAAGGGGTTCGTAGCACGGGTATAATTAGTATATCGTTGATATAGAACAGATATCTTGTATATAACTTGTCTGTTCTAATTACATATATTATATATATTTTTTATACATATAGTGTTGCCAGGCAATAAAACAGCTAAACTGAACTTTATACAGCACTTTTAACATATTTGAACTTAGCGCGAAGTTACTCTATTTATTTCTATAGTATTTAGTAGTTCTAGTTGTCGTAAAAGTAGTCAAGCGCTAAAATATAATAATTTTTATATATTATATTTGTATACTTCATTCATTCCATTTTCAACTCATGCAAGCAGAAGAGTTTACAATGTTGTTTAAAAATCAATTATAAATTCAAATAATCCATATAGTATTTTTATAGTTCCAGTTAGACTTGTTCAGGCCAAAGATCAGGTCTATATGTAAAGAAAGTTAAGTTAAACAAGTATGAAAGCTATAGTCGGTGTGTTCGACTAGGAGATACCCAGCTGTTATCCATAATTATTGAAGGGCCTTAAATATAGGTATAAACATATACTAAATAAAGGTATATAGTAAATATAGGTTTAAATATTAATATCTTAATTGTTATACATTTTTTACTTTTTACTATTTTTTTTAAATTTATTTTATAAACTTTTACTATTTTAAGAGAAATTACATATTTTTACTAACAAATTCTAATACATAAAAAGATTATTCAGCAAACATTTGTTTGCTATTATCATTGTTATTTATTATATTAAATCTATGAATATATATATAATACATTTAGACATTCTTGTTCTTAAATATATATATATATCTATACATATATATATTAAATATATATGTACAAGTATATAATGTTATAAAAATTAAATTAAGAGAAGAGATTCTCTTCCTATGACAAACATCAAAATCACTTTGAAAATAACTTACTCTTTCATAAGGAGTTAATAAAATTAAATGCTCTTAAACATTATTTCTTATAAAATATATAATTATTTCTTATAAAATATAATAAGAGTAGGTAATTAACAATTTAAAGAGAACAAGGCATTACGAAAATGATCATGAGAAAATCATTTTGCTAATGATCATTAAACGTTAATGATAATTACCAGTAATAATCATGAACATAAATGATCATTACTCCGAATGATCATTATTGCTAATGAACATTACAACGAACATCATTATTATAATAACAATTAGTGCTTATTAATAATAATAAACATTTAAATAATATTAACAATTAGACAATATTCCAAAACAAAAAAACTTAAATATATATTAAAATATTTATTAAACAAATACAATATTTATTAAAGAATACAATTTATTTAAACTTAAACAATTTAACAAAAAAAACTTAAATTTATTCACCATTCGCACTGCACTGCACAACGACTGACCTGGTCCAGGTCATAAACTTGACTGATCGCCGCAGCCGCTGCTGCGCCCTTTTATACCTGAAAGTCACTCAAAGGGCCACTGCAGCAGCGCTGCTGAGCGCTTTCTGAGTGAGAATTTACACTCATTTTGAACTAAGTTGGCGGCAGCAGACAAGGAGAAATGACGATCGGGAATTTGTATACTGCATATATACGTGAATCAACATGTTTTTTCTTGCTGCTGTTGAGCACATTTATTACTTTTTTACTCATTTTACATGATATAAAAGACAAAACAAATTATGCAACTATATAGGCAGATACTGATTATGCTGATCATATATTATTTCATATATGGTTATACATATATAGTTATATATATATATATATATATATATATAGATATATATAGTATAAATATATATATAAAAAAATAATAAGAAATGAAAAATAATATATATGTACTATATCTATATCTATATAGATATATATATATATATATAGATATATATATATATATAGATATATATATAGTACATATATATTATTTTTCATTTATTATTATTTTTATTTTATTTATTTTTATTTTTATACTTTGTCTCAACTTAAGGCTGACGAACAAATGCACAAACACCTTTACTGATTCCATTATTACTGTTTAATACATATTTATATATATTTATTTTTTAGTAGCTGCATTTGAAACAAACTAGATATATGCGTGCTATACACGGACTTTCAAAAGTATTTTAAGTCTCAAGCTCTTATAGATGGTGAGATCAGACAGACAGGACGGACAGGCCTCAATAGACTCTGTTTAACGCCCTGATCAAGAAATATATATACTTTAAGAAGTCCTGTCACGCCCTTTAAAATAATTCGATTTTCCATTTCTCTACCTAATTGTTTGCGTTACTGCCCTGCCTGGCCTGTTGTCCACTTGATGGCGTCAGTAGGTGGCCAATAATTCCCAAGTCCCTGCATGATCATCCACTTCTGCAGTTCACATTGACTGCTCAAGTGTAAACAACATATTCTTTCAATGAAAGCCCTTATCTAAATAACATCTATTATTAGAGCTCTATAAATAAGTGAATCCAATAACACGTTGATTATAAACAAATAAGTAGCTAGTTGAGTAATCTAATCGTTAGGCTTATAATTATCGAAGTGCGTGCTAATACTCGTTCACGAAGTCAAGAGAGTATATGGGCTTTCTACAATATTAGGTGTTGCTGCCATAAATATAAATGCGGAAACAGTTAGATGTATAAATGATACATACCATATTGAAATATATTCATATTTAAATACCTTTGTCTAAGAATCGTGGACGAGTACTATGCAGTCAGTCAAGGCCCACTGGTATATTTATAAAATAAGTCTTATCTCTTTGCATTCCCAATAATGAATTGATTATAAAACAAATAAGTAGGTGAAGTGCGCAGGAATTATAGAAGTGCTACAGTTAACGTTACTATAATTGTTATTGTTAATTCTTTGTTTTATACTAATTAACTCATACTTATTATGGTTGCTCGCAGATTTCCTTAAACGATCCCACAATATAGTATTGAACTTGGACATTGCAGCGTGTTTGGGTGCTGAATCGCTTGATGATCACCAGCAGCGATGTGGAGTTCAATGAGCAGGTGCTCGCCAGCCAGGAGCATTTGGTTTAAGCATCAGGTGTACAAGGTGCTGGGGCCAGTGGCTGGGCAACGGCCTACTGCTCAGCGATGGCAAAGTGTGGTACCAGCGTCGCAAGATAATCACGCCCACCTTCCACTTCTCGATACTGGAACAGTTCGTGGAGGTCTTTGATCTGCAGTCGAATCTGTGCGTGCAGCGTCTGGAGCAGCGTTGCCAATGGAGAGACCTTCGATGTCCTATCCCTTTGTCTGCCTGGCTCTGCCTTGGACATCATCGCTGAGACGGCAATGGGCACCAAAGTGAATGCGCAGCTGGCAGAGAGCACGCCCTATGCCAATGCCTGTTACGGAGTAAGTTGTGAAGCATATTCATATAGAGGTCAGCCCTGAAAAGAAGAGTTAGTTTTCATACTAGTTCCCGTAAGCTGGGACACAGTTGCTATATGATATAGCCTTGCCTTGATATCGAGTGGCAGTGGCTCAGACTCAGCTTTGACTAAGTTGAACTAGTTTAATAAACTCAGCCAAAAATTCTCTTTACTCATAGATGCTCTGTGGGAGCTAGCTTCAGATCATGACTCAAAGTACATGCAAAATGTATCCCTATCTTCTCTATACCCTGCTTGCCTCTTCTTCCAATAGTAAACCAGGCTAATCATATCTGCATTCTATATCAAAATCAATCTCATCCCAGCCTCCTCTTCCACTCACCAGATGCACAGCATTAATGGCCTGGCGGCTTCATGTCGTTCTACCTGCAAAGCGAGCTGCTCTTCACGCTAACCCATCCACATCTCAAGCTTCGTCAGATGCAGCTCATACGCACCATGCACGCATTTTACTACTGAGGTGATTTAAGCAACGTCGCCAGATTCTGGAGGGGATTGCAGCGTGTGGGCGCAGAGACAGCCGCTGCAGAACGAGGTGGGCGGCAAGCGTCGCATGGCGCTGCTGGATGTGCTGCTGCAGGCGAGCGTGGATGGACGACCGCTGAGGGACGAGGAGATACGCGAGGAGGTGGACACATTCATGTTCGAGGGCCATGACACCACCACCAGTGCCTTATCTTTCTGCCTGTGGTGCATATCACGAAATCCTCAAGTTCAGGCCAAAATGCTGGAGGAGATCCTGCACGTGCTGGGCAGCGATCGCAGTCGCGCTGTTACCATGCGAGAATTTGGGCGAGCTGAAGTATGTGGAGTGTCGTCATCCAGGAGTCGCTGCGCATATATCCGCCCGTGCCGCTAGTGGGCCGAAAGCTGCAAACCGACTTCAAATACAGTAAGTGAGCGCGACTAAGCGTGGGCGACGTAATAAATGAGACTTTCTGCTTGCAGCACACTCCAAGTTTGGCGCGGCTGTTATACCCGCCGGCTCTGAGATTCTTATGGGCATTATTGGCATGCACAATGATGAGAAAAACTTTCCGGATCCGCATCTCTTCAAGCCGGAGCGTCATGCCAACAGCGAACGCTCCACTTCGAGCTTTGCCTATGTGCCCTTCAGTGCGGGCCACGCCAATTGCGTTGGCCAGAAGTTCGCCCAGCTGGAGATGAAGATGCTGCTGGCCAAGATTGTGCGCGAGTACGAGCTGCTGCCGCTGGGCGAGCCAGTGCAGGCTGTGGTTTAACATAGTGCTGCGCTCGGATACAGGATTTCAGATGGGCATGCGCAGGCGCAGCCAGCCATAGAGAGGTGTTCTCTTTGTTTGTATATTTCATTTGTCTCTAAATTAAAGTCTATTTTGTTAATCTAATTAATCTTTAATCTAATTAATCTTGTTTGCTGTTCAAACGTGGCTGCAGCGCCCAACTGGAAGCCATTGCTCGAGCCAGCGCCAAGCGTAGATGAGTCGCAGTGCATCGCCGTAGGGCAGCAGCTCGTACTGCAGCAGCAGCGGCGCCACCAGCTGTTGCAGCAAGGTTTAAAGCTCATTTGCTGCGCCGGGCAGCTGCGCGGAACCCAGGCCAAAGCTGAGTCTGCTCCAGAAAGCGCTCTGGCTTGAAGAGTTGCGCCTTATCGCCATATTCCAGCTCAGCGCGTTGCAGCTCATAGAGATTGATGTAGATCTCAGCACCAGCGGGCAGAACGCCATCGCCCACCTCTGAATGAGCTGTGAACACAAGGAGGCATGAATGAGACTTAGAGAAGAGATTCATTCACTTACTGTACTCAAAGCTTTTACTCAGCTCACGACTCACAATCAAGCTGCGGTGGGTGCAGCCGCAGTGTCTCCTTGAGCACCGCATCCAGGTAGGGCAAGCGCACCATTCGCTGAGCTACTAGCTAGGCGCAGCTCATCCAGACAGCGTTGCTGCACGGCCGGATGTCGTGCAATCAGCACTAAGGCCAAAGCAAGAGTGCGCTGCTGCACAGCAAATGGCCCAAGGAAGTTGCAGCTGTTTCAGCTCGGCAAGAGCTGGGCGTCAGTCAGCGACGCTTCACTCGCGAGCAGCAACTCGAGCAGCGATTGATATTTCCACTTTTTGGAGCCGGTTCAATGCGATCTATAGTGATGCCCCTCGATTTTTATTTTGATTAGTGTTTAGCTTATGTTGTCTGCGCTGCTCCAGCATCTGTTTGTTCTCCTCATTGATGCGTCGTATGAGCCGTTGCTGTCGTCTTCGCATCAGTGGCGAGCCGAGCAAGAAGGTGAGCCGATTGGCTGATCGTACGCTCAAGAAACGCTTGCGATAGAGCTCGATGAGACTGGAGAAAGATAACGAAGTAAAATTACAGTTAATATACATAATTATAGATAATAGTGATGGAATAAATTGTTAGATAATAAAATGAAGAAGTGGAAGTAGAAGTCGATGCATTTTGAGAGCTGCAATCAATGTTTTTGGTTACTTGAACAAAGAAGTCAAAGTATGAAATTTAAACTGAAACAATTCAGACTCTAATTGAATGTCGATAGCCAGCCACATAAATTATGAACTGAATCAGCTGCTGCAAGAACTGGCTATTGAAAATCAGGTACATATGTAAATTGTACCAGTTTGAGCTGAGAATAAATATTTAAACTTAGTTTCATCACTCAAAACGCAGCATAAACTATAATTAATTGCTTAACACCAAACGACTCACTCTTTAAATGCCTGCTTATACCGCTCGCTTGGCTGCATGCCACAGCTGATGCACAGCATCAGGTCCAATACATTGTCCGAGACCAACTGCCACACATCAAAGACTTGTCGCGTTTCCGCCTGTGCCGCTAGCTGTTGACAGAGCTGCTCGGCCTGCTGCTGAAATAGCTGGTTCAATTGCAACAGGTTGTCTGGCTGTGAGAGTGCCAAGAGTATTTGGTGTCGCTGTGGCCAGTGTTGCGGCTGGCAATTGAGCAAGCTGTCGCCCAGCCAGTCGCTCATCAGCTCGTGGCCCGTCTCCAAATGCGTTTCGCTCTGCAGCAGTTGCTTAGCTAATTCCAAGTCGGCGACAGGTATGAAGAGTCTGTGAAAAACCCAAATACGACTCACAGTGCCATATTTGGCCAAGTAGACAGAGCTGCGCTCAAAGAAATCTGTCGAAGTTGACATTTGATAGGCATATTTAAGTAAATGGAGTGTCGGAACTTACTCTTTGGAGAGAGCCGCACAATTTCGTGCATGGCGCCTAATAGAGGCCAGGAAAAGGGTCCTCCCAGATTTTAATAAGTCCGCGCTGTTGACGTTGTCTCAAATAGTTGTAAGCCGACACCAGGCAGAAACACACAAAAATACTGGCCAAGATCATTTTGTGAACTGTGAACGCAACGGCAACTGCAAATGCGTTTGACTCTCTTCGACTAGAACCGGTTTATGGCTGAGCTACGGGCGGCATATTAGCTATCTCAAGTATTTTATGATTTCAGCTGACTCTTAACCGATAAGCCGATATTTTGAATATGTTAAAAACATTTATTTATTTATAAATATGATAAATATATTGCTTAAAAAGCCATTTTAAAATTATAGATATACAGATATATATCTCATCTATTTTGATTTTTGTTATTTTCTATTATTTTGTGTTTTTTAAAGCAAATTTACTCATTTATAACATAGCGTATAGTCTTAGCTGCATTCAAATACGTTCCACAGCAACATGTTGCTAGCAACATTTGTGTTGTCTTTGTTAGCAACATTTAAATTGTTAATTTATTGAAGCTGAGCTATGGATAATCGTATTTAATGCTAATATAAAAAGTAAAATCAACAAAATCAAAAAAATAGAAGTTAAATAAAATGTCTATTGTTGTTGTCAACTAATAATCAACATGTTTCGTTAATAGGCAAGGCGTGAAATAATTTATTATATTTGCAAAAAAATTTAGCTAGGAAATCTGTGCTTTATTGTGGACTATACTATATATATATATTGATATAGTACATACATCTATATTTATTTATATATAGTTACTTAGCATAACCAATGCTTCCATATCATAGAGCTACCTGCGTGCAATAGTTTTGCTTCTAGCATTACATATTATTTGGATTGCTCGCAAATCCCACATTAATAAATATTTAAATGCTTAGCTAACATTTATTGCTGCTGCTGCAGCAGTTGGCTGCGAGCAAACTGATTTGAGAACTATTACAAGTAAGCCCAGTTATATGGGTTTGGTTTTGGTCACATGACTGAGGGGTTGTCCGACCGACTCGACCCCCCTGAGGCAGGCATTATCATATGGCAGCTGTTGCTGTTCCGAGCTGGAAATTTGAATCTTTTGCATTGTACAAAGTTTTCTCTCGCTCTGTGTGTGTCTGTGTGTGCGCTGTCGGTCAACCCTTTCAAGAGTCCCAACTGTCAAAAGTACATTTGCCTTGGTTACGCCACAGAAATATCCTCGAAGCATGTAATGACAATATCAGGCAACGCCAGCGACCCTTTAACTCCCTGAACCAAAGAGCTGGCCGCGGGGGCTTTGGGGATTTGAGAGGTTGGCCGCTCTTAGCTGTTGCTCCACTGATGAAACTTTAATGGCACAAACACGCACTTCACACAGCCAGCCAGCAACAGTGCCGGGCCATGTGTCCAAACAATTTAAGCTAGCTGCTTTCACAGCTCTGTTTTTGTGCCTTCTGCTCGATTTAATATCGTGTGAAATGTGATGCACATTCCAGCGGCTAATGGCAGCTAATGAAGGTACTTTTATTGCGGCTTTCTGGGTTTGTTGAACCCCCACGTTGAACATTTATGTACCTAGCATACATGGATATATGTATGCATGTAAATGTCTTTATAATTCATACGTCAATGTCAGGAGCAAGAGGAAATGTTCGCACGTATGCAAATTACAGAAAATGCAAAGAAACAAATATTTTTCGGCGACAATGAAAACTAAGCG
>NW_022045683.1:0-62927 GCF_003285905.1 Drosophila hydei | reverse complement strand
AAAATTCAAATAAAACAGTCATGAGGCACGTCCTGAGGCTAACCCAACCTGTCCGTGTGTTGCCCCCTGCTCCATGTGGCCATAGAGCGCTGCAAGCCACTCGTCATGCGTGCCACTTGGCACCTATGTAGATAAGAGGTGTGTGTGTAAGTGGCAAGAGGGTGGCTTGATGAGTTCGGGGATAGGGATAGAAGATAAATAGATATGTATAAGACGTATGTAAGATAAAATATAAGATGTATAAGAATGAAAATAAAAACATAATACATATATATAACTTGGCTAAATTTAATCGAACTTTTTATATATGAAATCTTATGAAAGTAAAATATTTTTTTTTTTAATATTCTGAAGTGACATGTTATTGAAATAGTTATAAATATAATACTCTATATATGCTCTTGAATTTGAAAGTTTATATGTATATAATAGTGTGAGTCTCTTCTGACTTTTTATGCTAAACATTTGGCTTTTATTATTTATAAATGGAGTCTTGTCTGCTTTATATTGGTAACAGATCAGTATCAATATATTTTAATCAAATTATTTTTCGTTAGGTCTTCAGCTAAGGCAACATTATATCCATATCGGGCCTTTATTCAAACTGCCCTAAATAACTTTGTCATCTGTCATCATTATCAGTATCATGTGCTCATAATTTTAGTACTTTAATTATTATTATCATGCCAATTGCTTAAGCTACCCTCGCTTGCAACTATCTCTATGTGCGAGTCTATTTTGTGCGCCGGCTCGCTGAGGCTACGTGCAGTGCCGGCAACCGGTCACGTTTATTGCTGTTGCTGTTGCTGTTGTCCAAGTCCGAGTCCGAGTCGTAGGCAGTATCTGTGGCTGCGGCCTCAGTGGTGGCCCCATGGAGACCGACTGATTGTGTAGCTGACTAGCTCTGGCTGGCTGGCTGGCTGCTTGACCAGCTGTGCCCGCTGCTCATAACTGTAAAAACACGCTCGCCCCCTTCCTTGGAGCATGGAAAGTGGTGACTGTAAAAGAGGGGCAAGGGGTAGAGGCAGCGGCAGGGGCAGGGGCAGCGCATTGTCCATGTGGCATGTGTTTGATTTTTTTGGTTTCATTTATTGCTTCATTTCTAGCATTGTTGTGCGTGTGTGCCAGAGTGTGTGGGCATGTCATTGGCAGGCCATATGCATGTGTGTATGTCTGTGTGTGTGTGTGTTAATTTTTAATTGTGCTAAATGTGCACATAAATATCAACACAGATAAATACAAAAGCACGATATATATAACTGCAGCAACAACAGCAACAGCAGCAACAATGGAGACAATATTCACAATATACAATTCACAATTTTCAATTTCAACACCACCCATGATTTGGCTTATTTGCGATTGTTGTTGTGGCATGAATGGGAGACTATGTGCTGCCTTTTGTTAGCTGACATTGGCACCAGCAGCTGTCAAATGTATCCATGTGTGGGTGGGTGTGTGTGTGCGCCTGGGTATGACTTAATAGCTGATAAATAATGGCAGACGCCAGCGTGAATGGTCGTCACATGTGCGTCTGTCTTGTGTGGGCAAAATGCATTTCGAATGTGTCAAATGTTCATTGGGGCCCAATCATTGCCGATTCGAGCAGATACAATTCTATCTCAAGGGATAACAAGATACATTCTTGTTGTGTATTGTAAAATAAATAGAAGAAAGCAATCAAAAAAAGATTTTGTTGTTTGTTGTTCAGTTGATGGGGCCATTCCACGAAAATTGGCCACATTTTGGGATAAATAAAATATACAAATAAATAAAGATATATATATATATATATATATATATATATATATATATATATATATATATATATATAAATGTCTGACTGTTTACCTAATACATGTTTATCGATGTTTTAATTTATTGCATTTCGTTTTCGATCAATCAATATTTTTCTGTTCATTTAAGCAAAATTATTTGTGTTTTTATTTATTGTTTCAGCTGATTTGAGGAAAACCTCATTTTTTTTTTTAATTTTAAATAATTCAACAAACATTTGAAATATTCGCATAAACAATTTTGATTGCACTCCGTTGTGCTTCGTAATAAACACATTTGGCCTTTCGTATTATTTCTTTGGCTGCGCGCTTTTTTGACCCACTGCTGCGTGAGGCATGAACTGCGTGAGGCATGTGGCAAGAGCCACAAATTGAAGAAATTTTTATTCAATTGTGGGTTGCATCGAAAGTTGTGGTTGGAAGTTGGGGCAGTTGTTGAATGCTTTCTAACTTCTAGTAGTATTTTGCAATTTTTATTCAAGGGAAACAACTTTTTAACTGCATTTATTAAGATTTTATTTTTTTAAATAATTTCCAATTACTTTAGTTATTAAAAAATTTTGTAAGGCTTGTGAAGTAGCTGAGTTGTGATTTGTATTGAATATAAAAAATAGTTTTTTTTTATAGATATAACTAAATTTAATAAAAAGTGACTATAAATTGAATAGAAAATGGATAGTAGAATTTTATAGAAATCTTGGTAAGATTAGCTTTTGTTAGAAATTTGATTTAAAAGTTTGTGAAAAAATTTAATTTTTTTAAATTTCATATAATATTTTTTAAAGCATTTATTTTTTCATTTATTTCATTATTCATTTTTTTTTTAAGTTTTATTTTCATATTAATTTTGCGCATGACTTGAGCTCTCTTTCTTTTGAACTTGTCTATTTTTAGCTTCGCTTAGGCGCCGACCTTCTTTGAAAATAGTTTGAATTTACTTTCTGTGGCATATCCTTTTGTTACGCAGTCAAAAATGCATGTTTCTTAAACACACCTCGCTCTTTACATATTTGTAAGCGCTATTGTGTGTGCGTGTGTGAGCCTGCTCCCTTTTTTGGGATATGCGTGTGCGTGTTATGGCTCTGCAAATGGCGTGAACTTGTATCGCAGCGCCCGCTGTGATTCTCAGATTGCTCGAGTGTGTAGATGACTTGATTTTTCTAATGGCAGCTGGCCTCCGTTTGCCATTTCCCATTTTCCATTTCACGCTTAACATTTCGAATTACATTGCCTACTTTGGGGCCGTTGTGGTCGGGCCAAAAGCGCGCGCCTAAAAGCAGGCAACGATAAATTTGATATGAGATCGACTTATCGAAGAGCTGCAAATGCGAATAAATAAATAAATATTTTGCTGCTGGTCAGCGAATTGGCGTAATTTAATGTCTTCTATAGGCATTAATATTCATGTGGGACTGAAACAGGTGTACTTAATCTGCTTAATCATCAGCATTAATAATTAAATACAAACAGCTGCTGCATTTAGCACTCGCCTCTCTGAAGATACAATCTAATGACTGCTATAAGCTGTTTATTTGGCTTTTCTGTTGCTGTTGTTGCCTTTGTTGCTGTTGTTGTTTGCGGAATCGGAAGCGAAACAAATCGAATGGCAGACAAACGTGTGCTCACACTAAACTCAATCACTCATTAAGGCGAACAATGAAGCGTCTAGCATCAAAAGCCAGCGATAAGTGTAGACCAGAACGCGGCACAGTGTGGCAATGTTGTGCGCCAAAGTGATTATTATAACAAATTATAGTAATCATCGAGACAAATCTAAAGTATCAAATTAATGCACCGAATAAATTGTGTAGTTTGTTTTTGTGTTTGTGCCACAGTGGGATATATTTTGTTTAATCAAGTGAAATGAATAAATTTAAAAAAATAAAATAAAAAATCGCTATGTTATACCAACTGGTATAAATTATAATAGACATTCAGATATGTATATCTAACTTATTGTCACACTCAATTTTGTGTTCTACTTCTTTCTCTCTGATTTTTTTTCCTACTTTCTCACTCTCGCTTACTTATTCATGTCTCTTTTCTTATACATATATCTCGCTCTTTATTCCAATCTCTCTTTTAATATGTCTCTGTCTCACTCTCTTTGACACTGTCTGACTTTGTCTTCCTCTGTCTCTGTCTCTCACTCTTTTTCTTTATCTGTCTCTTTCCGTGTCTTTTTACCCTCTATCTGTCTCTACTTGTATGTCTCTCTCTTTCTTTATACATCTCTTTTCTTATACATCTCTCTCGCTCTTTATTCCACTCTCTCTTTTAATATGTCTCTGTCTCACTCTCTTTGAATCTGTCTGACTCTGTCTTCCTCTGTCTCTGTCTCTCACTCATTCTTTATCTGTCTCTTCTTATATGTCTCTCTCTCTTTCTTATCTGCCTTTTATTGCTTTTACTTCTCTCTGCTAAATACTAAAATATCTTTGAGACATATTATATACAAAAACATATTTCACAGTCTGTTCAACCAGCTCGAACCACTGTGCAGTGTTTTGTCATACATTTAACTTTGCTTTAGTTCGCACTTCACACAAGTAAACAAAGACCCTAAATACAGCTAAGGTGTTGCTGTTGTTGCAGCTGTTGTTGTTATTGTTGTTGCACTTGTGGTAAATGAGCTGTTGATGCTTTGCATCAGATAACTAATTAGAGCGCTTTCTGCTTGCATAAATTACGAAATAAAGCATCTGAGCTGAGATTTGGGCACAGAAACAAGTTTTGGTTATTTTGGATATGTAACGCCCACACCAACAGCTGCTGATCGAGGCACACACACACAGAGAGAGAGAGCGAAGTATAGCCACTCGAAATGTGGCCATAATAATAAGCACGATAATGACGTTAAGTATACGCCAAATTGGTCAAAACAAAAGTGGAAAAACAGCGCCGAGCGCGAAACGAAATGAAACGAAGTATGAAACCCGACTGCCGCAGAAATTCTAGTGATCCGCGTAATGGCTGAGCCGATTCAGCCAGTTGCTCCGTGGCAGTTGGCTGAGCCAGACCGAACCGAAGACTCGTTCCGCGTCGCGACTTTTTCGCTTGTAGAGTGTAGACTTTGCGCGGGCTGAAACCCCGGCACGAGCTGAAAGTACAATGTCATTTTTTCGCAACATACGCTCCACGCTGGCCTCGTCCAGAAAGAGTTCATCGCGCGATACGACGCCCGTGCGCAGCTGCAGTTCTCGGCCAGCGAGTGTGATTAGCTCGCGAAGGGATTCCACAACGAGCTCAGGCTTACAGCGCGGCGACACCTTCATACTGAATGGCTCCGATGAGGAGGAGCAGCAGCAGCGAGGCAACGAGTCCAACAGCAGCACGCTGGAAAAGAAGTCGAAGAAGTCGAAGGTGTTTAGCAAATTTAGCACGTTCACGAAACGCAAGAAGCAGCCCTCGCCCGAGGAGCTGGCCAGCTATGAGCACCATCCAAGCGACACGGCCACAAATACCTATTACAAATGGCGCAACGACGGCGATCGCATGCTCGACTACGATGCGCATGCAGATCCGTTCAACTTTCTGTACGAGCAGCAGGGCAAGGGCAAGCAGGCGGCGACGTCTGCGGATGCCGCAGCGAGCGGCATGCAACGGCAGCCGAGTCTGGGCTCCAGCTCCAGCGGCAGCTTCGATTCGAGCACCTATCGCAAGAGCAAGACGCCAACGCATCTGCGTGAGCAGTTGGAGCAGCTGAAAACCCACTCGAATGACGATTTGCTCGAGGAGGAGGAGCGCGATAAATACAAAACGGTCACCCTAAACAGCTTCCGCAAATCGTTTCGCGATCGCCTGCTGCAGCAGCAGCAACAGCAGCCACACAATCCCGCCTGGTTCGTCGAGGTGCCCCCGCCGGCCGCTGCGCCGCAGGCCAGTAGCCAACGCAGCGCCTCCAAGGAGAATCGTCCAGACTTTCTGGTCTTCGATAACGATAACTATCGGCCGCAATCGCGTTCGCCGCTGCGCGACCGACCCTCGCGCTCGGCCACCCGTTCGCCCGTCAAGCGCAACGAGACCTTTCGTGTGGCCCAGCCCATGCTGCGTCGTATGTCGCCGTCGCCCACGCCGCCCTCCTCAGCCATACGCATCGAGATCAAGAATTCCATATTGCCACACTCGCCGGGCAGGCTGGTGCCAGTGGGCGTGGCCAAGCCCATGCCCACCACGGAGTATTACGCACAGCGGCTGCTGGCGAGCAGCCTGGCCAGGCAAACGCCGCCGGCGAGCAAATGGCGGCAACAAAGTCAGCAGCAACAACAGCAGCAGCCGCAGCAACAGTCGCCGCAGCAGCGCAGCGGGCGCTATCAAACTCTGGTGCACATTGGCAGCGAGCAGGGCAAACTGTCGCCGGCGCCCGCGCGAGGACGTGCACCCACCCGCGTACAGCTGTACGGCAGCAAGCCGAGCAGCCGACAGCCGCCAACGCCCACCTACTTTGGCGGCCACTATAATGCACCTGTGCCAGTCTCTGTGCGACCCCTGTCCAGCTCTAGGCAAAGTTCTGGGGGCGTGGGTGGCAATTGGGGGCGTCGCGAACAGCAATACCAGCAGCAGTCGTCGCCGCAGCCAATGCCACGAGTCGCCCCCGCACGGCAACGCAATCGCTCGCCAATCAAGATTCCATGGCGTTAGATCGAACACTCGACTGATCCAGCTACAGCTAGAGCTGAGCGCGTGACACGAACACGAAACGAGACGAAGCTCTAAAGCAAACAAAATAAATAAGTCTAAAATAATATAAAATTAACTAATAAATGAATTTTAATTTATGAAAATAACAAAATGAAATTTTACGTTTTTATTAGAAATTTGGTTCGGTTTGATTTGCCTGTGCTTTTCGTGCAGTGTAAGGAGTAAAGAGTGAAGATCTGTGGCATCTGCAAGCTCAGCTGAGTTTGTCATGCGAGCGACACGCGCTCATCCCCAGTTAGGGGCAGATCATGAGCTGCGACGCCAACAATTTGCGTCATTCCAGGCGAATATTATTTATTTTTCTCTATGAATTGTGCTAACAACTGATTCATGTCCAAAGTGTCCAAGTCCAAAAATTTCTTTGCCTAGCCAATTTCAGTTTTTCATTATTTATGGCTGTTGTATGTAAAAAAGTTAAGATCAAGTCAATAAGCGCACAGACAAGGTAAAAATAGATAGAGTAGAGCAGGGGGAGAGTGAGAGAGAGAGAGGAAGGGCGGGGGAGAGAGAAAACAAATATAAAGCTTGTTGTGTAAATTGTTAATTATCATTTATTTCGAAGTCGAAAATCTTTTTGACCCGCGGCAACATTGCCGCCCAGTTGCCTTGAGCAACAACTATATATATATATATATATATATATATATATATATATTGATATTGTAGTATATATATATATTATAGTTGCAGGGCCATTAACAAAAATAAATATGTGGAACGCACATGCAAAAACACATTCATTCAGTTATATATATATATATATATATATATATATATATATATATATATATATATCTATATATATGCACATTCACATGAAATCGACTTGGTTCGCGCAATTTTATTTGATCATTAATTATGGCTGGCTTTAATGCTTTGGCTTTATTAAAACTCTAAATATTTAACATACTTAACTTTGTTATTAAATAATATTTTTTTTTATAAATATTTATCATGCTGAGCTAAGTGACATATTTCCTGTTAACTTTTGGTCAATTTGTTTTTAACTTTTGATTTTGCCAAGCTAAACTTCAGCTTTGGCTTTCTTCAACTTTCTTTTAAGCCTTTTAAATCTAGTTTTTAAGATTATTATATATATATTTTTTTTCATATAAATATTTCATAAATCAATCGATAAAGCTTTAACTTTATAGTAAAATAAATTTGAATACTAATTATATTCTATAGTGTATTTTTTCAGTTTTTTTTAAATTAGAGTTGTATATTTGTTTTTATTTTTAAAAAATATTTAACGTTTTTCGAAATATTTTTATATGGAATTTTAATTGTTTTATTTTCTAGATTTATATAGTAATTTATATTTGAAAGTTATTTTTTTGTTTTATTTTTTTTTTAAATTAATTTTTTAATTAAATATATAAATTTTTTTTATTAACAAAATGGTTTTTTTTAAGTATTTTTTATTGTTTTAATATTTTATTTTAAATTTTAAAATCCTTTTTTATGTAATGGTTTTTAATGTGTTTAATATATTTTTATTTTAAATTTAATAAAAGTTATTTTAATTATAGTTTTTAATGCATTTCTTAAATTTGCCCCAAATTGTTTTATTCATATTTTTCTTAAACTTCTCTTTCAATACTTGCAATATTTTTATGTAAACAATGTTGAAATTTTTGGTCAATATTGAGCGTCGTAAGTGTCGGAGTTATTGGGTCTCTCGGCTGACTAACTGTGCATGACAATGGATGAGCGTTACGTGACGAGCATGCGACTCAATTTGACTGCCCGACCATATTCTGTGGGGGTTGGTTAGAAAGCAGATGCGCTTGTTGTGTGGCCCTATTTGGCTTTCCAGAGTTCTACGCGTAACGGCATATATATTATAGATATAGCATGTATGTCTATATAGATATATGGCATGACGTCAACAGTTGATTTGTTTGTGCGCCTTTTTAAGCTGTGGCATCAAGCGAAATACGGATATCTGTGCTTTTATATACATATGGATGAGGGCATAAATGATTTAAGCCAAATAAGTATGTTTATTGGAGCTAAATGAATCATAGATATTATACGATTATAATATATATATGTATTTTTCTATTAGATTGTTGTTTGATTGCTCGAATAATAAGTTGAGTCGATCGATCGCTCGATTCATTCAAAGTTATTCAATGAATGCATAATCCATAGGCTCATTTACAAGCAATTAACTAGCAGCTACATTGAGGGCATTCCTTTAATTTATTTTTTATTAGTGGTATTCCCTTAAATGACGTTTCTTGCGTAAGACGCCAGACTCAGGCTGTTTGCAATCGATTGGAACTATGTGTTATGCAATTTATGTAGATATATTCTATGTTAGGGGCATTCCCTGAACGAAAACGTTTCTCAATTGACTTTAATTATTCGAAATTCTCAGAAGCGGATTTGTTCATGGGACACAATGCTTAAAGGTAATTGAACTACAACCTTTCGTGGAATTATTATAAATGTATTTTTCGCATTGTTTGCGCTCAAATTCGTTTAATTTCGTAAACCCACATCCGATAATTTTTTTATAAGACACCTTCGTGGCCGCAACTCTTGACGTGTCACTCAAACATAACAAAAACGATTTCCGCTCATCTTTAAAAATATCAAAATGCTCAAGTAATATTTAGATACTAAAACTCTTCTTAAACAATGGAAACTTCAAGTCCAAGATTCAAGATCTTCGAGAAATTAATAATTATATATTGGCCTAAAAGCGGAAACATTTATAAAGTTATTAGTATCTTAGGCGAATGGCATATCTACTGGATAATAAATAAGGCTTGTAAATAATAATAATGATATTACTGATGATCATCTATTATAGCATATCAATATCATTATCATATATTGTTAATGAAGTTGAAAAGGAGAATCTAATGATAAATAAGAATCAAAATGCTGATGACAATGATAATGAGTGTCATAATGATAATGATTATGATAAGGCTAATGAAAATCAGAATGATAATGATAAGGATAATGAGTATCATACTAATAATCATAATTGTGATGGCATAGATAATGATGCTTGATAATAGTAATAATGATGATGCTTATTATAATATTTAGCTAAAATTTGTAGATTTACATTGATAACTTCCGAAATGTCCATTGCATCTTCGCCTATAGATGTTTTCTTTCCATCTCGCTCTTTCACTCTCTCTCCCTCTGTCTCTATCTCAATCTAGCTTTCCTTCGTCATGTCTCTTTCCTGTCATTGATTCTATTTCTCTGTGTCTCTCTTTCTCTCCCTCAATCTTTCTTTCTCTCTCTCTCTCTCTCTCTCTCTCAATTTTTCTCTCTCTCTATGTCTCTTTCACTCTCTTTGATTCTCTCTCTCTCTCTCGCTCTCTCTCAATTTTTCTCTCTCTCTCTCTATGTCTCTTTCACTCTCTTTGATTCTCCCTCTCTCTCTCTTTGATTTTCACTCTCTCTTTCTCTCTCTCTTTCTCTCTCTCTCTCTCTTTCTCTCTCTCTCTCTCTCTCTCTCTCTCTCTCTCTCTCTCTCTATCTCTCACTCTCTTTCTCTCTCTCTCTCCCCCCCCTCTCTCTCTCTCTTTTTCTGTCTCCCTCACTCTCTCCCTTTAATAGTTTGTTGGAAATATTCTTCGCCTCTAGCTGTCTCTTTCCCCACGCTCTCTGTCCCTCTCCCTTCCTCTAAGCTAACTTAGTAGCAAATCTTTGCTCTACTATCATCAGCTTTAAACTTGAGCTTTGACTATGCATATATACGTAGATGTCTATATACACATTTATCTATTTATCTATACCAAATACACTTTCTAATGTGGTCACAACGGGGTCGTTGGCAATTTAGACGTATTCGCTTTGAGCTTAGGCCAGACTTCTCCGACTCAAGTCGCCAGCTAGAAACTTGGCAACAGCAACTAAAGCAACAAACAGCTAAAATGGAGGCAGCCACTAAACGTAGTCAAAGATCTACTGCATTTGATCTTGAACTAGTTGAGTAGATGCCCAAGTTTGTTACCATTTTACATTCAGTTAGGCTTAACACATTTGCTCTGTGGCAAGCTTAACTAGACTGTGAAAAATAAATGTAATGTAAACTTGGCTCAGCTTTGGAGTCGTAGCCTTGCTCTGCGTCTATCTATGTGGATGGGTTGGCCTATTGCGTGGCTCTGCAAACAGGTTAAGTAGTTAAAATCATCAGCCCCAGACTAAATCGTGTTAATTAATGCCAAAATTTGATGAACTTTGTCGAAGAAAACGAGCCAGTGCAGGCTGATAGACTAGGCATTACCCTGTAAACAGAGATCAGCTAACATGGAATTAGTTTTATTTAGCTTCCTTGCTTCTTTCTTTATCTGAATTTATTATTATATTATAATTATGCTTTTTAAATGCTAAGATATGCACATATCGATATTTATCGATTGTTTATGAAGCCTAAAGTATTATAAGAGCTTTACTCTCATGGATCTACACTTCGTAAAGTTCAAGGCAGAGTTGATGCTGAGCGACAAGCTGTCTAATGTCTAGCTGTTTAATGGCTCTCACAGCTCTCTCTGTCTGCTAGACATGCCTTCTCAGTCTATGTCTTACAGGGTATAGCTAAAACAGATCCAACACAAAACTGATTTCTGCGAAATTCGGCGCCTGTGTAAATTGTTAACTTTGTACTTGAAGTAAGCGTTGTTCTTTGTCTCTCGCTCGCTTTCTCTCTATCTCTCTCTCTCTCTCTCAGTGTCTGTCTGTTTGTCTTGCTGTCCCTTTTCTTTTATTATTGCTATGTATTTTGCAATAAGCAAACACTTGCGGGTTCTGTTGTTGATTTTGTTGTTCTGCCAGCTTTTTGACGATATGTGGCTCATACGTAGATTGTTTTCCGAGTAACTTGGAGCCGGTTTTTAAAAACTTGTTGTTGTTGTTGTCGACCTACGGTCTCTTATACACACACATATATATACATATATTTTTTATTATTATTTATTTTGCTAACGCAGTCAAACACTTGCATCGCGTCATAGTTTCTAAGCTGTAGCTCAGAGTTGACTGAGCTGCTTGGCCAGTTACAAATCTTTTCGACAATTTGTTAGCCCAGAACTTTGGCAGCTCAAGTGCGCGGGCGTGACCCACTGTGCGTGTGTGTGTGTGGGTCGAACTAGTTCTCGGTTCGCATTGGAAGTAGCCTCCAATACATATTACGTATACGTCTTACAGCTGACACCTTAAATAGTTTCCCAGCTTTAGTTTGGAAACTGCTTTACATTCGAAATTGGTTTCGTTCTTGCCTTTGTTTTCCTCCATTTCGCACTCGAATTTCGGTTGATGACATCATTCTGCATAGCGCAGCAAATAAATTATAAATCTTGAAGATTTCTTTTAAAAGATATTTTGCTTTGTCATGCGCTGTCTTCTAATTGCTAATGATTATATTTTCGACTTCAATTGGAGTGGAAGCCCCTTGGCTGTGAATCGATAACATTAGAGGTGTTCCTGCTCGACTGTATGGGTGCTATTTTCTTTTTTATGTATTACAAAAAGTCTTCTAGCAGCATTGCAGTTCTGTCTTCTCTTCACAATAACATTAAGGGTATTCCATGAGTCATTTAAAGTATTCGAATGCACAAATAGTCGAAGTCTTGCTTCATTGTTAAATATAGTAAATATATAAAGGAGTATGGCTAAATTTTAAGTCTATAGCATGGAATTTATTGTATATCGATAACATTAAAGGCATTCCCTTTGACTACAATGTATGATAAAAGCAGAGTGTACATTGCTTTATTTTTTAATACTAAGAAATAGCAAACTAAAAAATAGCAATTTTATTTATTTCTTGCTTTATCGATAACATTAATGGCATTCCCTATGACTTCTGGCTTACTCAACCACATTGGAAGTATGCTCTATGTATTTTCTAAATATCAAAAATATTTTTGTATCTCAAACACTCGAGTTTTGCTATTGTTTGAGCTGTCAGAGTAGTTTCTTAAAATACATTAGGGATATTCCTTGAATATATTAAGCAAATATTTGCCTTGTCTTGTATTCTTTTCGGTTTTTATTGTTTCTCGATAAGCATAAACTGTCTAAGCTTAATAATACCCTGTAATATACCCTTTTATTCAGCTAAGAGCGCAAGCAAGGTCTATGAATACCCTGTAATTTATAGCAATGGTTGGCGAAGGTCTTCTTCCCATTTCTGTACAGTTCGTGCTGAAATTTGATCTTTTGTTTGCTCAAAAATTTGAGAAATTATCATTATTTCGCTATTAATATTTGTGCTCAAACACATTTGGGGCCTTCCCTTTATGGCTGGCCCGCATTTCGCAGCCAAATTTGTCAAATGTCAGTTCGTTAATTTGTGGCAAATACATTTGCATATTTGCCTAACTTTGAGATACTTTTTTACATCTTTCAGATACTTTTTTATGCTGTTTATGAAAAGCTTTCGCCGTGTGGCAGCAACAGCAGCTGTTTGTTTGTTGTTTGTTTGTTGTTTTCATATGCATTAGAGATATATTTATAATTGTCAGATCATTAATCTGAAGAGGGCTTAGTGCTGGGGGTGGGGGGCGGGGAGGTGTGCGCTGCTCAGCTGTGGCGCCTCTTAAGTGCCCGTCAAATATTTGCTGCCACTTGCAACTTAATGCCCACATCCGTCAGCCAGAGTTGTCGCCCCGCCGTCTGGCGTGTAGGGTTGCCTCGCGAACTGGGTCAGCATCGATTTTCGTTTGTTGTGGCTGCCAATGAAAACGTTCGACCCGAATGGACAGCGCGCCAAAAAGGACAAACGCAGCCGACAAAGGACTAAGGACACGATATCCTTTGCATATTAATGCCAGCAAAAGTCAACTTTTTGCAGTTGCAATAAAAAAGGAATTGCCAAATGAAATGCCTGCACAGTGGCCATACCCCGCATGAATGCAAAAGCGGGCATATTCGCCTGCCAAAGAGACTTCAACTGGGCAGCAATTGCTCTTAAGTATTAATTGGCATTGCTTGCTCAAATGGCATATCTTATGGAAGACTTTAACAACTCTCACTGATCGATAACTTTAACAGCTGCTGCACTATAGTTCGATAACTAACTATAACGTGGTATCACTGTTGTCTGGTGAGCTAAGGCTTGCCTCATTTAGCAGCTGCATTGCTGTTAAGCTGGGCTGAAGTAGGGCCTTTGCATCCTTTGGGGCGTGGCTAAACAGTATTTATCGATTGCTGAATAAATTTAGCTGTTTTTGGTTTTATGAACGTGTATTGAGCAGTTGGTTATGCCCGTTAGAAGTGGTCTTAGTGGATTCTTTTTTAGCTGCAGTCAAACGCACGCACACACACACACACACACACACACACACACACGCACACACACACACACACACACACAGCATATAGAGCTGTAAACATGGCCAGAATTGGAATGGAAACGTGCCAAGTTGTTGTTTTTTTCCATTATTGTTGTTGTTGTTGGTTTTCTTTTGTTCCACATATATTTGAACGTAATTTTGGAACAAGTGTCGCTTCTGCACCACAACAGCAACAGCAGCAGCCGCATCAGCAGCAGCAGCAGCAGCAGCCAAAGCCTTCGCCTTTCTGACTTTTGACCTCTCGGGCAAATGTTTTATTTTTTTTTTTTGTTTTTGCAGAATTCAAATTTCTGGCTTCTAGCAATGGCAATGGCTGTGCCACGCCCTGTTCTGGGCGCAAATGAGCAAAGTACGAATTTCTGTTGTGTAATCGCAAATTGCATTTTGCTGTTAAAATACCCTGTAATTGGCAATTAATTGGGCGTGCTGGGCTGAACAAGAATCTCGAAGCAAGAATTATAAGCTGAAACAAAAATTGTTAAAAGGCGTATCAGGCTTAGGGCATACCCTGTAATTTATGACTTTACTTACTTACCTGATTACCCTATATAATGTGTAAGCGGCGTTAGAGTAGGACTCTAGGCAACATGGATGTGCAAATAATTCCGATTTTTGCAGCTTTATTAAGCATAAAAACTTCGTTTTACAGTAAGTTTAGTTTTCAGCTTAGAAAATACCCTGTAATATAAAAATAAAGCTGTTCTATTGTTGTGTATTTAGTAGTTGAAAATACCCTGTAATATATGTAATCAATTTTCAATCATGGACAGTTTGTCTAGTTTTATATTCTCTATTTTTTGTCTAGGGTATACCATAGTCGAGTTCAGCTCTAACTGACTAACTGTTTTTGTGTCTAGTTCCCCTTTATGTTGGCTTTGTTGACAGACAAAAACCTTTTGTAATTGCCTATGAAATCAGTGTTATACACATCTATATATACAGGTACATACAGGTATATATAGCTATATATATACACACCTGTGTCTGACGTATCTTAAGTGTTCTTTGTGTAGTTCCATAAGCTTCTTCAAAGTGCAACTAATATCGTCTATAGAGCCGAGTGAACGATTATCTAATTTATTATTCTCAAGCAGCACTTTTATCTAAGACACGCAATTATCTAACAGCCAGAAAAACATTATTGCAAAACATATTTATATATATATACATATTTAGCATTTATTTAATTGTCTAATTGGAAATTTACTTTTTTGCAGGGTGTCATAATTCGAGAAGTGGATGACGGTGTGCGCTGCGAGCAATGCAAAACAGAGTGCCCCGGTTTTGCGGCGCACGATTGGAGGTGAGTGGCACAAGGAAAATTTAGAAAATTTAAATCTAAAGTTGGGCAAGTAATGCTAGCTTAACTGTGAAATGTCAGCTGATATGCTCAAGTAAATAAGTTATATAGGAGTTAAAATATCTTAAAAACTAATTTATAAACTAAATTTACTTTAATTAATGCCAAAAGTACATTTAAATTGAAAATATTTAACATAGTTAAAGACTACGTTACTTAAATCAAGCTGTCTCAATATTTTGAGCTGTACTGTAAAAGCTATACGTAAGCTTTCAGAGCGTTTGCCTGTGCAAACAAACGCTAGATGGCGCTCTATGAAGCATTCGTTTTGTCTATTTTCAAAATTTGCCACAAATCGTTTTAAATAGTGAAATCAATAACATTTTGGCGTATTTCCGCTGTCAATACATGCAAACACGCCCCCAGCTACCAGCCCCATTTCACCTGCCAAGAAAAACACATTTTTGCCATCATTAAAACTGGCTAAGCAAAAAGAAAACATTAAACATTGGCCAAAATACCAAGTTGAAGGCTTAAATAAAATGTGAATATTAAATTCGAATTTGTTTAACAATTGAGCTGCATTTAATTGATGCGCGTAATAATTATGCCCTTGGCCGAGTGAATTATGTGGGAATGCAAATTGGAATCGCAATTGGAAATGTGAATCGGAGTGCGTGTTGCCAATTGGGAAATGCACTTAACGGTCAACGCGACCGCAAATTCGAATCCAAATTGTGCTATTAATTTGTAAAATTAGTTTGTCCGTCGTTTGTGTCTGACTTTTTGTCTAACTGCGGTTTTAGTTTGCAATTTCATTTCGAACGCTGGCTGAAAGCCAATTTGAAGAGAGATATATATATAGAGAGAGAGAGAGAGGGGGAGAGACGCAATCGCAACTTCTGCTTGATGTGCGGGGCGTATGCGCGTTTTGTTCCAATTCGCTGTGGTCGTGTGTGAGTGTATGTGTTTGTGTGTGTTTTGCTATAATTCAGTTGTTTTTTCATTTTATTGTGTTTTGTTTTTATAGCATTCTGTTTGACTTTAATGGCAAAAAACGCTGGGTATAAATTATAATTGAAAAATATATAAATATACAGAGCAGTCGTATATATACATATACATATATATAATCTTCTACGTAATTATACAAATATATTATATTTACATTTTTTTTAGTTTATATTAATTTATTGAAAATGCCCATTTATAACGCCAACAGCTTTATAAATAGTTCAGATCGAGATCGTAAATCTCACTGTCCAGAAAAAGAGCTCAGCATGACAAACAGTTATAATTTCATTGAATTTTTTTGCACATGTTTTTCATGGGGCGTAACATGATAAAGCGCTGCGTGCGATCATTCCAATCCACTCAAGCCAACGCTTGTTCGCACTTGGCGCCAGCCATTGGCTCCTCTTCAGTTGCTGCAACGGTAATTAAATTGCTTGCAAAGACCTTGACTTGCTTTATTTGTTGTCTACTCTGCGCTCTTCTCTCTCTCACACACATGCACAAGCACACACACACACACACAGTGGAAGCTTCGGTTCTAAATTGATGCCGATTGCGCCAATAAAAAGCTTGCGCTTCCATTGAAATGTTGTAATTGCGCTCAGCTGTTGAGGTTCAGCCGAAGTTCAAGCTGTTAAAAAGGCAGCGTTTGCAATTTTTTTTTGGTTCACTCAGGGCTTGAGCAATGAACTGACATTGACTAACTGACTGAGTGGCTGACTGACTGAATGACAGCCGACTTCGTGCTTATACTTGGCCTATTAAGCTTTATATTTTATGCAGCCGACGCTGCCTAACGGCGCTTCGTGTTTTTGCTTTTGAGTTTCGTTGCGACGTTGCTGTTGCCGTTGTTGTTGCCGCTGCTGCTTCTGCCTGCGTCTTCGCGCTTGACTCACGCTCAATTCCAGGCTTAGTTTTTAGCAGTTCGTTTTTTAGTTGCTCTGCAACACTTGTGCGTTGCCCACGCGATCAAGCGGTGAATTTTGTTAGTTAATGAGCTGCAGCTGCATAAAATCAAAACTCAACGAATAGAGAGCGAGAGAGAGCAAGAGCGCATTTCTGAGTGAGAGCAGCTTGTTGCAGTTTATTTATACACTCTCTCTTTCGGGGCTATTTGCGGAGAGCAACCGTGCTTGTGTATGTGTGTGTGTTGGTGTATTTGAGTGTGCTTGGCTTATCGGTATCTGTCACACGCATTAAATATGACCGCTATAGATAGCTGTCAACTGTTGTATTTGTTTACGTTTTAACTTGCGAGCTCAGTTGTGCTCGCATTCGCGCTCAACAACAACTGAACCTTATGTAAGATGCAGTTGAAGATGCGGAACTGCGCGTCGCGTGATGTCTTCGAGGTGCAGCCAGTGTTGGTCAAGAAACAGCCAAAGTTTCCCACACGCGAACGTCACATGGCAATCAGACGTAAGAAGTCTGCCGGACTGACGTTAAACCTGACGCCATCTGGCGGCAGTGATGACAAACAGCACAACGAGCGGTGAGTGCTAAGCGACATTTGTGGTTTCAGAGGAAGATAGAAAACTTTTAATTATAGTTTGAAAAACTGGAAAATTAGCTACAAAAAATATATATTTCGGGACAACTTATTATTCAGTAAAATTAAAAATTTCATCGCATAAGCTGATCAACTGTCTAAAACTGTTTAAATGTTCACATAATTAATTAAAATCTCATAGAAATTAATTGTATATACATGAATTATAGAATAACGATATTCATCGTGCCACAGTATTCATCGTATTAGCTAATAAGTTACCAAACACAATTTGGAAATCGAGAAAATCAACTGAAAACCTCATAAATATATATTTGGGACAAGTTGTTGCTCGCTGTAAAATTGTAAAAATAATTCTCAAGATCGTTAAACGATAATTTGTGCATGTTTTCACGTTTCTAAACACTAATCGAACTATGCCTAATGGGGCAGCGTATAAACGCCCAGAGGCGCAATTTATAAATTATTGTTACGATAATTATGAGCGAAATGAATTCTCGCTGGCAAATCGAAAAACTATTTTAATTGATCGTCAATCTTTCTTTCCATTTTTTGGCAATCGTTGAAATAAATGAAAGATGGAGAGATGGAAAATATATGTTTCTGTGATTTCAAGTTCGCATGCTTTGGATCAATTCGCACTCAATCGAGTTTTCGTTAATTATTATTCATATTGAAGTTTCAAGGATATCGGGAAAGAGCTCTAGCTATTCTGCTAGTGTTGGTAAACGTGCGCAGCTGACGCATGTCAAATAAATCGCATAGCTTCGAGGCATGACCCCCATTAAACTCAATTAGTTTGCTCGTCTCGTGTACCAAATTAATGGCCAGGCGTGAATTAGAACCCGTAAAAACCAAACGCACACAGACGCACACACATTTATCGACGATTTGCCAAAGAAATATTCAAACAAATGATATTTTACTTGGAATAAACACAGTAAAAAAACAATTTCGAGTCTGTTCATGTGATGTTTTCCACAAATCAAGTCTGAGAAATATATAAAAATAAATATGAGTGTAGGGAAATACAATACAAAAAGAAAAACAACAACAACAACAAAGTAGCTACCTGTTAGACGATAAACACAGTACATTATCTAATGTAATGGCCTTAATGGCAGCTAGGCAGAGGCAGCTCCAAATAAATGTATCTGTAAGATACATTTATTTTAATGTATCCACAAGTACGTCTCTGCGTATATGCCACACAGATGTAATTAAAAGAGCAAATGACAGCCACATGTATCATAGCCAGACAGGTAAATAAACATACCCAAATGAACCCACATTGATTCTTTCAAAGGTTCACACTAACAAATGTTTGTGTTGCTTTTGTAGCGGTATTTATGGTCCGTAAGATCTATTGATAGATAGCTTTTGTAATAAACACAGTTCGCCTTTGGCTAAAATCTAGAAAATATATGTATTTCGCTTCGTATGTATGTCTGTCTGTATCTGCGCCAACTTATCTATAGTTGGTCAATTTATAGACCAAGTCAAGTCCAAGGTTTCATCAAACTGAAAAGTTCCAGAAAATAAATACAAATTCGCTTTTATTTACATTTCTTGTGGAATTATATTAAAAAGAAAACGAAAAGAAAATATATTGCTAATTGAGCTATTTATAAGGCGTAATGCTCCACAATTTATCTAACATCTTACTTATTTTTGCCTAAATTTACTTGTTTTTGTTCATTTTTTATTTAACAATTTATTTAACAATTAGATACCCTGTATACCATCTAAGAGTACCACGTGGAGTATCACAGAGGATTAATCTAATATGTATATATATTTGATTATAATGGTAATGACAATGACAATGACAATGACAATGACAATGACAATGACAATGACAATGACAATGACAATGACAATGACAATGACAATGACAATGACAATGACAATGACAATGACAATGACAATGACAATGACAATGACAATGACAATGACAATGACAATGACAATGACAATGACAATGACAATGACAATGACAATGACAATGACAATGACAATGACAATGACAATGACAATGACAATGACAATGACAATGACAATGACAATGACAATGACAATGACAATGACAATGACAATGACAATGACAATGACAATGACAATGACAATGACAATGACAATGACAATGACAATGACAATGACAATGACAATGACAATGACAATGACAATGACAATGACAATGACAATGACAATGACAATGACAATGACAATGACAATGACAATGACAATGACAATGACAATGACAATGACAAGACAATGACAATGACAATGACAATGACAATGACAATGACAATGACAATGACAATGACAATGACAATGACAATGACAATGACAATGACAATGACAATGACAATGACAATGACAATGACAATGACAATGACAATGACAATGACAATGACAATGACAATGACAATGACAATGACAATGACAATGACAATGACAATGACAATGACAATGACAATGACAATGACAATGACAATGACAATGACAATGACAATGACAATGACAATGACAATGACAATGACAATGACAATGACAATGACAATGACATTGACAATGACAATGACAATGACAATGTTCAGACCTGTACATAGGCACCTATATATAATCTCTAGAATCTTGCAATAAATTGGTATTATTTATTAGATGATTTCTTATTCCATGTGCATGAAGCTGAAAATGAAACCTTAAAGAAAAGCTTGAAATTACATTTTAAATCATTCCATATCCGCGTTCGGTCGCTATTTATTACCTCTTGGTATCATCACTTTTTGCTTAGCCACTGCATCAAGCGATATCTGTTTTTTTTGCTTCCATTTTTTTCGCTATGCAGCGCCAACTTTTTCCGGCATTTACCTGTCCGCTCCCTCGGCCCTCGCCACGTCAATTAATCAGCCGTGTTGACGAAGTCACGTTTTGCATTTCGTAATCGAATATGAATACGTACATGCATAGGATTACCTGATACAGGTAGATACATATATACAGATACTTTTAATGGTGCTGCTTATCAAGTTGATGGATAGTTGGCACAGTGGCAGCTGCCACCTTGTGGCACCTACTTGGTCCAGACTCAATAATGCATGCAATTTGCGAGACCTCTAATTAAAAGAGAAGGGAGAACGGGCTGCGGGGACTTCGAGAGGGGGTGTCATCAATCTTGAGTACACCTACGAGTCAGCCTGATAGCTGGCGCGCTGACATGTTTTATATTGTACGAGTGGATACATTTGCCTGTCTCGATGGCCCCTCTTTTTCCAATTGGAAGCCAATTAATCATTTTTGTTTGCATTAAAGCAAAATCTCATAAATTATGAGCAAAAACCAAAAAACCAAGCAATGAATCGCTTGTCGTGCTCTTTGTTGATCCGGGCAAGGGAATCGTATCTTTTTTTTGCTGACGTCACAGCGAAAATGTTTCTGGGAAACTGAGCTAAACGTAGGGGCTACCAGATATATAAATATATAGGTATACACTGATATATATATATATCCATGCGTGCACTGTCCATCACAGTTGTTGAGAGACTCTTGAGGGTCTGTTGACTTTTGGCCGCGTACGCCATGAATGAAAAACACTTGGCCAAAGATGAACCGACGGTCGAGCCATACTGCCACGCCCTCGCCGCTCAAAGTCCCCCGCTTCATTTGTCTATTTGTAGTGCAAATATACAAATCAAAGTGGCGGCAAAGTGAGCTGAGGAAAAACAAAAACAATGCGAGAAGCAAAATACAAGTTGCAGCATAGATACCCTGTACACAAGTATAGATGGGGTATTATATTATGTATTCTATATTCTATATTCTATATTTTTTATTCAGTATTCCCTCTTTTCTCTTCTTTTTGCCCTCTTCATTCTTTTGTCTATCTTCTCTCTTCTGTCATCTCTTTAGTATCTTCCCTCTTCACTCTTCTGCCTTCCCTCTTTTATCTTCTTTCCTCTCTCCTCTATCTCCTCTCCTTACTCTTCTGTATTCCCTTTTCTGTTTCCCCATTCTCTCTCTCTCTCTTCACTCTCCCTTCTTCTCTTATCTCTCTTCTTTCACCTCTACCCTCCCTTAAATCTTCTCTCGTCTTTCTTCTCTACTTCCTTCATTGTTCATTTTCTTCTCTTCTCTATTCTCTGTTATACATCTACCTTCTAACTTTTACAGGGTATACAGTTAGCTGCTCAACAACTTTGTTGCGCATTATCTCACTGGCAACTCGTGCCACATTCAATGGCATCATAATATTTTTACGGGCCATTTGCGTTGTCTTTATGGATTTCGTATAGCTGCTGACAATGTTTGGCCCCCACTTCCCCATTGCCACGCCCCCTCGGTATGCCCCGCCCCTTCCCAACGCTAGTTAAATGAGAAGTAAAACATTTCAATTGGTCTTTCGGATACTTAGTTGCCGCTTTGCCGCTTTGTTTATAAATACGTGTAATTTGTTGCATGTGGCAATCAAAGCGAAGGCACTTTGATAAATGTGGCTGCCACAGTTGGGCGACTCGAGTTGACTCTGACCTTGGCCGCCTTTCTCCACATGCTGCATGCCGCCTGTCGCCTGCCGGCTGCTGCCTGCCACATCCCTGAGCCACATTTGTATAATTTAATGCAGCGCCCGTTGGCCATTAATTAGCCCCGCCCACTTGGCGCCCCCCGTTTCGGAAAACTGCAGCTGCGGCTCCACTCGAAAATTGTTCGACTCCACTTTGGGGCAGCCAAGCGGACAACCTGTTGACTCATTAGCCAATTCTCACACGTGTGTGCAGCATGCGTTGCATTAGTGAAGAAACGAAGCAGAGATAAGTTTATCAACAATGATCGACTAGCAGATAACCTGTAATACGCAGATAGCATTCAGAAAAAGGAAGTAAATTGTATATTATTTATATTAATAATAAGAGAAACAAGTGAGGGTCTTGCCATGGAAGTAGTCGACTACTAGATACCCTATAAATAATTGCGAGCATGTCAAAGTTGAATTATCTTAAAAATGCATGTGACTATATGTGGATTAATATAAAAACAACTAATTTATAAAAATATCCGACTAACAGTTACTCCATTTTAGTCATACATACATACTTTACTACACACATCTCATATGAGCGTAAATTATAATTCCTAATAATTAAAATATTTGTTTTAAGCTCTTTAACCAACTTTACCACAAAACTCGAATCCTCCTTTTCACACATACCCGATGAGTGTACGGTATTTTAAAACCCTAACGCGCTCGCATTGCTAATAAGCGGTTGCGGCTGCAGCACCAGCACCAGCAGCAGCAATAAATGCAGCGCCGCCTGCCGGCAGACGCAGCAGCAAAAGTCACAGAAGAAGAACAACAACAATAACAAGACACGAGCAGGTGCCATGTCATTATCGCTTGCACTCTCGCTCTCTCTCTCACACACTCGCTTACTCTCGCTCGTCAAGCCGAACGTGCTCTTTGGCCCCGTCTCCCACGATGCTCGCTTTGCTTTCTTTCCGTAGTGGAGAGCTTCGTTTATGCTACGCTTCGGCTGCGCCGACGACAACAATAGCAACAACAACAGCCATGACATGACAGCAGGCAGAACAGACCAGACCAGACGACGACGCCGACGCAGAGTTCAGTTGGGATTGAATTGTTCAACGGTGCGGTTGGCAGCGCTCGCAGCGCCCTCCTCATTTCACACTCGCCACGCAAACGCGCGCGTTTTCCACGCGACTTTTGGTTAAGCGTTCGTTGACTTCTTTATTCCTCCGTTTGACTGTTGGCCAAAAAGGTGTAAAGCCCAAACAAAAAAAATTAATTAAATTAAAAGATAATAGTGCGTGTGTGTGTGGGTTATTTTCATGGCTGCTCAAGTTCAAGTGCTCACAGAAATTCGAAAAACCGAAATCATATTTTTTGTTGTTTTCATCTTCTATCTCAACTGCCAATTGCCAGCCATATTTTTGTTTACATTTATCCAATTGCGGTTTCTTCATATTTATAAACAAATCGAAAAGTTGTTTGTATAAAAGACACCCAAAAATTATGTTTGACCAAAGAAATTCTTGCAAAATTTAATTTGCTGTTTTTGTTTTTATTGTTACTGTTGTTGTTGTTGTTTATTAATGCGGCGACAGGCCGAACAGATCAAAAGTAAAATTTTTTGGCACACAAAAAATCATTTAAATGAAAATAACCGAAAATTTGTCTTTGTTTGGAATGTTGTGATTCGCGTGAATTATTTGTAATAAATAACGGAAAATATCATAATAAAAATAATTGAAGTTCTTGAACTTTTAATATAGAAAAAATTCCTTGAGCTTTGTTTATATCACTAATATTTACTTGTTGTTGTTGCTGGAAAATTAGTTTTAGGAATATTTTTATAGGTCTGTTGTTGATATTAAAAGTTGGCCAATTTAAGCTCAATACCTTAGCTGCACGTACTCTATCTTCATATTGCTTTTCCTCTTATTATACTTAGTTTTTGAATTTTTTTTTGTTTTTAATAATTTTTAAAAGGTTTTAAGTCACCAATTAAATCATTTAAATACATTAATATTATTTATACAAATTTTTTTTAAAATGTCTCAACAAGTATTCAATTCTTATAATTGTTTATATAAAATTTATACATTGTTAAACATTTTTATTTATCAATTTTTAAATTTTTGTAAAGCTAATTAAAATCTTAAAAATCTATGAAGCTTTTAGCGCTTTCTCATACAAACATTTATATACATTTTAAAAATTTGTTTTCTTATTTTTATTTGTAAATAATTTATTTAAAAAATATATAATAAAATATTTAAGTATTTTTGCATACAACAACTTTAATGAGACAAAAAGCATAAATGAAATTCGAAGTGGAATTCAGGCTTATTCAGCTTATTATTTTACCTCAAAAAACGATCAAATTGAAGCATTTTGAAATATTTTTATAACAAACATTACCTATTGTAAATAGTGTGATAAGAATTTCTTTTGAAATATGGGGTTGCTTAAAGTTTTGATTCATAATTAAATATAAATTAGAATTAGATATCATTTTGAAAGATTTTTGATAAACTTTGCCGTATGACAAATTAGTTTATATATATATATTTCTTGAGATTTTTTTTTATAAAGTAAAGCTAAGATATCTTGAGGCTTGCTCTTATTACAGAGACTTGGAATTAAAAATACTTTCGAGATTGTATCGGACACGAATAACGGCTTAAAGCAGAGGCTCGTCCAGTCTAAATATAGCACTTTATGGAATTTCAGATATCAACGTCGATCCATTACAGAGAACGTGACGAGGGTAGGCCAACTAAAAGGATCTTAATTGACTTGCCAACATTTGGGCTCATATACGAGACATACAAACATATATATATATATGCAGGCACGCACACACAGACATACACCGATGCCGTTACAGCTAAATTTATCAAAGTGCATCATCCGGCTTTGTCATTTGTTGCGTCTGCTTTGGTTTTTTTTTTTGTAACACATTGTGGCCAGATTTCGCGGAACTGTAAACCCCCACAAAGAAAGCGAGAGAGAGATTGGGAGACAAAAAGAGAGAAAGAGAGAGAGTCAAACAAATGCTAAAGCTAAAGTAATGTGCATGCAAGGCCGTAATAATTCACAAAGCGCAATGCAATTTGGCATTTATATACAAACACAGACACACATAGATAGAAAAAACTAAAGTAACAGTTGCAAAAGAATATAATTCTTTTTTGTATTAGTGTGTGTGCGTGTGTCTGCAAGTCATAAACTAGAAGCTGCTTTCCTGCGCTGTCATGACAACAGCCGCTGCTTAACTTCCAAGCGGGTGGGCACTGCTCGCACGCTCTCCCTGTAACTGTCCCATTCTCCCGCACTCTCTTTGTTTCTGCTTCTTAACGGCATATGTTAATTATCTACCTTATCGCTGGTTGGTTGCTCACTGATTCAATTAGCGGTTGCCATCTACACGCATCATTTATAAACTGACTTTTATTTAGTTCAGCTTATGTGGGACAGTAGCCGCAGTCAAGTGCATAGAATAGAGCAACCATTGTTGTTGCTGCTGCTGTTGTTCTTGTTGTCGTAATCGCATTAAAAGTCATTTAATCGAAAGCGAAAAGCGTGCGAGCAGCGAAGAGTGAGCGTGCCGTGTGAACTGGTGTGTGTGTGTGTGTGTGTGAATGGGAGCGCTGGCGCGCTTGAGCTTTGAACTGCAGTTACTTTATCACGCTCGCCATCTCCCTTCTGCACACGCTCACACTCACTCTCACTCTCATGCTCTCTTTTAATCTAGCCATCTCTCGCTCGCACACCTTGCGCTGTGCTGCTAGCTCATAATTGAGATTTGTTGCACTTCGGCGTTGACTTTTATGCGCGCATTTTTATTGTTTATTGTTTATTGTTTATGGCGCAACATGTTCAATTATAGTGGAAAATTGGATTTCGCTCGGCCAGTGAAAAGGCCAAACGGCCAGCCGAGCTCTGCGGCAGACAGACATTCAGGCCGATAGACGTCTACTCTGCAGTTGGCCCTTAAATGTCGGTTTGTCGCCAAAAACTTTTCCAATTGCTCGCCAGGGCGTATAAGCATATATATATATAGATAAATGAAAGTGACTTTGGTGCTTATCAATTGTAATTGTTTGACTACCCCACGTCTACCTCAGGTCCTCCTCGATGCCCAGCAGCAGAACTGCCAAATGCTGCGGGCAACAACAAACGAACGTCTGTCTATGTGCGTGTGCGTGTGTGTGTAAGTGTGTGCTAGCTTTTAATTACATTTATCTCGCAGCAAAACTTTGGCAGCGACTTCGACGCTTGCCTCTGCTTCCTCTTCTTCCTTTGCCGTGTTCGTTATGTTTTCATACGCTTTTATCCGCATGTCAAAAAATCATGTTTGCGGGCGCACATATTATATTCCATAGAGAAGAAAATGTTTTCTATTGTAAACTTGTCTAAAGTGAAACCAGCAAAAATCATAAAAGTAAATGTTTAAGATTTAAGATATGGCAATCAGAACTATCCAAAGTGAGAATTGTTTTCCAAGAAAAGCTTTTTTAAAGCTAAAATCTCTAAGGTGAAAAAATACATATGAAAAAGTTTTTTAGTGTAGAAGAAATGCAATTAGAACTGTCAAATTTTCCATTATGGTCTTATTTTGTTTAATTATCAATAGAAAACAACATAACCTCATTTCTCAGCGATATGGCGGCACTAAATGTTAAAGCGCAGCCAACTTAATAATTACAATGCATATTAAGTTGGCTGCGCTTAAGAAAGCTATTATCTGGCTATGCATATAGCTAGTTTCTAGCCAAATCTCTTTTTATTGGGTATCTTTGTATTATCTACCCTTCGACAGCAATTCATTATGTATACACACTGCATATTAAGCCCAATTCTCGCTGATTGCTCTGTGCTATCGTTTATTAAATTCGTGTCGCAATTCAATTAAACGAAATCTGTTCGCTTTTTGCGCTCATTTGATATGGGCGTACGACATCTGTTTAATCTGCCATGAACACGTTTTAATGGCATAGTAATTGTTTGCCAAAGAGATAAGGTTGCGCATCTGACAACTTTATGAATACAAAAGAAACGGAATATATTTACATAGTATACGTGGTCTGTCTGACTGGCAATAGGTGCAATGCTACAGTTATCTCTGTCTATATAGTAGGTATACTCTATTATGAGATGGGAGCTAGATGAACCTAAACTTAAATTTTTGCAAATTGTAAATATATATATGTGTACTATATATATGCCTATAAACTATATATATCTATATACTATATATGTAATATGTAAATGTCAGCGCCTTTTGGCTAATTTTAGCGGGTATTAGCATGATGTATTAGCTTGAGGCACAGCGATTAAGCAGGGAATACTATAAAAAGAATTTCGCTTGAGGTCACAAAATGTTTCAATTTTCATTTTGTATTTTTGTAATTTGCTATTATACACATAACATAGATTATATAGACAAATAGAAAAATAATTTGAAAATAGATATTAAAATTTAGAATTTTTAGATCTGTTATATATTATTTAGCACATATAGAAGTTGACGTATAGAAAGTAAAGCACATTTTTGCCCAAAAGAGAAATATTTTCCATAGCTGTAGAGTTCTACGAGTGTGATTCGATCTATGAAGATTGTTAAAGAAGCGAAAAGTGAGATTAATTTTCATATATTAAAATATTCATAAAATAGTTAAAATAAGATTGAAAATAAATATATCCAATTCAAATGAAAATACCTGTGTTGGTATGTTTCTAGCCACCCTCGCAGAACTTCATTATTAATCAGATGTTGTTTATGTCTCGAGTGTTTCGTATAGCTCAAAAGTATTTTGGTAAATATATCTGTATGACGAACAATATCTTTAGACAAGAATTTCATTGTTCACGTCTCAGGCCTCAGATAGCTATATGATATATACTTCTGAAATTAAGAAGAAGAAGACGTAATAGTGATAAGGTTTGTGACAATATCTTTATGATTGAGGGATAGGTTTGACTAGGCAGCATAAACTGATTAAATTATATATAATATATATTTGTATATATTGTATATTATATATATATATATATATATATATATATATATATATATATATATATATATATACATATATGTAATACTTCTTCTACAAAGTTAACTTATCTTTTGTTGTTTATTTTTCTTAAGAGTTCTGTGAATATTTCTACTATAAATCCAGTTATCTTAGCCCCAGCCATATATCTACCCTACTCTTAGTAATTTTGGTTGCTTATCAAATAATTTATGTGTTCTTTGATCAAGTGATTCACAGAAGAAACATAAGTTGATCTCGTTTCTTGATAGCAGAGAGAGACATTGTAAATATGAATCATGCAAATAATTCCATTAAATTGTGCCATGTTTGCACTGAGATACCAGATACCAGGTAACTCCCGCCTCCCCCAGCCACTAGTTATTTGCAAACCTGTTGCATTTTCCGCATTGACGTCGAGTCGTGAGCAATTAGCAACAGCAACAATCGGCGCTTGGCTTGTGTCTATAAAAGGTCAGCTCGGGCTTCAATGCATTTCCTCTGATTGGACTATGTGGTTCTTATTGGACTTATCTCTGCCGGCTGCTTGCTCATCAGCTATTTTTCGACTTTATTACGTACCTGAGCTGTTTTACTTTTCGTGGCAGTTGACAATCTTTTTTGCTGCCTCAGCCATGCCACCACCCGCCCGCGCCCCCTGATGACATCACACTGTCCAATACGAATGCGTGTGTGCGTTCTTTATTTTCGTATTTATTAATCTTATCAGAAAGTTGTGAGCTGCTGTCTCTGTCGCTGCCTTTACCCGTACCTTTACCTTTTTTATTTCTATTTTTATTTTTATTTCATTTTCGAATACCTTTTTGAGTGCTGGTCATTTGGCTCGACTCATGTTTCAGGCGTGGGTCGATGTTGTTGTTTTTTCCTTTATGACATTGATTGTGTTTGTCTAATTGGAAAACAGAGACGATATAGAAGAAAGCAGAAACAATTAATGGCAATTGAAAGAAAACTAAACTAAATAACGTAAACAGAAGACGTCGTAAATGTGTGAGCGCTCGCATAAAGGTTAAAATTAACACCTTCATCAAAATGTCAATGAGCAAATAATCCGAACAGATGTGCCAAATGCAAACTGTTTAACTTATATAAATATCTCTTTCGTTTCTCTGTGGAGGCGCCTCCCAAGTAGCCCGCGTAGCACTCAACCAACTTTGCTTTTGATGAGTCAGGCAAAAGGTGAAACAAAAAGTGAAAAATAAATGTAAAGCAGAACGCAAATTTAATAAGCAATAATATTTTAAGAACAGTTGCCAAAAAATCGTAAAACTAGGCAAGTTCAAAGTACAGTTAATGTTGATGTCCGGAGCATCGTAAAGTGTTAACCGTTAAGTTGTGTGCATAAAATGGTTAAGATGCTCGACCTGGACCGCCACGCTGACTGCCCCCTGTGGGCGGCATTGGCCTCCTCCGACGTGCCCTGGACGGGCATGCACTATGCCTGCCTCAATGTGCTCAGCGTCTACTGCAAGGTGTTCGATAAAAAGGAAATTTACGATCTCATTGTGAGGTAAGCGTGTGAAACGTGGCGAAAGCTGCCGCTAGATGGCGCTGGGCGACGTGTGAAGTGAGCTTGCGGCGTGCGCCGTTTGCGTGCAGCGGCAACAGTTGGAACTACAATGGAAATTAATGTTTGAAATAAACTGAAAAACTGAAAGGGAAAATAACTGAAAAATTTAGATAATTTCTATGTTATGGACATTATTTTCTATAAAGTCAACTTTTTTTTTAAGTTTTCCTATTAGTTATCTCTTGTACTCTTCTCATCTAATCATCATCTTTCATCTCCTCCGCTTTTTCCAGGAAAACCTGCCAATCGTGCAAATGTCCACGTGAGGCGCATGCCATTTACCAGCAACAGACGACGAATGTGCACGAGCGACTCGGCTTCAAGGTAGTTTCGCCGGCAGATTCGGGCGTGGAGCCGCGAGATCTGGGCTATACGTGGGTGCCGGCAGGCGTGCGTGTCTCGTCGCGCGTGAATCGCTACTTTGACCAGCTGCCGGATGAGAAGGTGCCACGGCTGGGCAGCGAGGGAGCGCGACTGCGCGAGCAGCAGATCGCCTATCAGCTGCCCAAGCAGGATCTCTCGCTGGAGCACTGTCGGCATTTGGAGGTGCAGCATGAGGCATCGTTCGAGGACTTTGTGACGGCACGCAATGAAATTGCATTGGATATAGGTGAGTTGTTGCCGAGATAGGTAAATTTCCCAGCCATTGCTCACTTGGCCACATTTGTATGTCCTGCAGCCTACATTAAGGATGCGCCCTATGATGAGCACTGTGCGCAGTGCGAGAACGAGATATCTGCTGGCGACTTGATTGTGGCCGCGCCCAAATTTGTGGAGAGCGTCATGTGGCACCCCAAGTGCTTCACGTGCAGCACCTGCAACGAGCTGCTAGTGGACCTCACCTACTGTGTCCACGACGATAAGGTCTACTGTGAGCGCCATTACGCGGAAATGCTGAAACCCCGCTGCACGGGCTGTGATGAGGTGAGTCCTGCTTTCAATCCATCACCAAATTGTCACCCACGCACACAGTCACACTTACACTGGACTACAGAGACACAAATGCTTAGCACACTTTCAGGCTGTTCTTCTAATTGTTTCACGGTTCTAATTGTCTCCCTCGCTCATCTCAGTTGCTTGGCGTTGTTTTTGCTTTTATGGGCTGTCGCACGCTCAGTCAGCTTTAATGACAGAGGTGTGTCCTCCATAATCCTTAGCCAGCTATATTCTGTTCTTTTTTTTTCATTGAACTTCATATCTGGCCATATCGAAAGGTCAGCCAATGCAGCTTTTGGCCCTTATCGAGGCCAGTTGACAGTTCCTTTGTGACTTTGTCCGTTGACGTGTTGACATCGTTGGGCAGCGGCTCGAATTCGGAAGTAAGTCGAAATATTACCGTTAGGTAATACGGCATATGAAACTTGTGAACTCTTGAAGTAAGCCTGAAGTTTGAACTCTGTTTTCATAAGAAAGAAAACTTTAAGCAACTTTAGCAAGTTAATTTAAATATTGTAAGTGAAAGGACAAACGTATAAAAATACAAGTACAATTAAAATAAAAAATTAAATAAAATAATAAATTATATAAAAAAAAAAAAAAACAAAAAATATATATAATAATAATATATAAAATATATATATATATATAATAATAATATATAAAATATATATATATATATAATAATAATATATAAAATATATATATATATATAATAATAATATATAAAATATATAATAAAATTAAAAAGTAAAACAATAAAATAAATGCCAAAATTTAAATTAAAATCAAATAAAAACTAAATAAAGGAAAATAAAATATAAATTATATTAAATTCATTTAGTATTTAACAATCCATATATATAATAGCTGCATATGTGCATATATTTTATATTATGTGTGACAATATATATTTTCATCATGTAAGCTGTATTGAAAGTTGAAGTAAAATCTTGTTTATTGCATTTTAATAATCAAGAGGACTTTAAAATTCTGTCGTCATTTCCACATTTCTTCGAATACTTGTTTTTTCTCAGTGTAATGATGAACATACCAAATAATACATTTTCTTTAAATGAAAATTGATTTCTAGTTGTTGATTTTTTAACAAATTTAAGCATGAAAACTTGCACTGATGTATCTGTATTTTTCCTCTTATTTTTGATGAATGACTATGTCACTTTAAAGTATTTGAAATTCTTGACCTTCTAACACTTTTTTGAAAAACATATTTGCTTAAGAGCTCAGCAGCTGCGCGCTCGCTGTGCTGTGCCAGCTGTGGGCTTCAATATGATCTCTATATATCATTTTGCGATCTAATTCGTTTGCCATTGAAAACTAACATAAATATATAGCATAAGGCTGCCACGCCCACTTCGGCTGTCGCACACACACTTTCCCTTTCAGCACAAAGAAAAACAAACGCCCAGGCATTCTAAGTTATTTTTGGCACATTAATTCGATATTTATTAGAAGAAAAATGAATAGAAAATAAAAATAGACAATTTTCTGATAGCTAACGTATTTGCTGATAAATAAAGTGTTTGTGCTGTTGTTGTTGCCACCGTTTGTGGCAGCAGCAACTGCAGCGACATTGGCCATGGCAAAAGTATTAAAAAACATAAATAGCCCAAAATGAAAAGCGTGAACGCAACAAATGCGAAAATTAAGAGGAATGGAAAATGTGAAAAAAATAAAGAAAAAAAAGAATATATATATATATATATATCTAGATGTGTGTGCATGTTTATTCATTGGCCTTTTGGTGAATAGATTGTTAAACGAAAAATCATTCGCAATTTACATGGCGCGCTGATTAGGAATCGCGCTCGGCCAAAACGTAGAAGAAGAAGAAGAAGTATAAGAAAAAAAAACAGCCCGTGGGCCAATTTCGTTGCCAAAATACTTAACGAATCGCCGTTCCGCTAGTCACCCTCCCCCACGCCCCCTTGCCAGAAATTTTTGTTGCTTGTGATTCACTCAGTCGCTGTCGGCCCTTTCGCTGCGCGGCATTAATCAGTTGCAAGACGATCGATTAGGTGGCAACAACTGGCGCCAAGTGCAACTGCAACTGCTGCCACGCTGCCTCGCTGCCCCGGAAAAAGTCAAAAGTGAAAAAGTGCGCACAATATATATAAATATATATATTTCAAAATAATTATATATATTTAAAAAATTTTAGAAAATTTAAGCTATTTATTTTCAAGTGAATTTTCATCGATTTTTGCTCGCTTGGCGAAAAGATTTCTAATTGAATTACCTAATCGCTTTTGAGTGCTTCGATTGTCTGTCTGAGTGTTTGTGAGTGCGTGGTGAATACACACACACGCACACACACACACACGCGTGCTATTGCACTGCTGCTGTATACTCTATAAAAAGTCGGCGCATTACGCAAGCGAACGCGAATGGCTGCAGACGACGCGCTCACCGGCATTGGCGAGCTGCTCTTCTCGCTGCTAATTGGCTACCTGGGCGCCTTGGAGTTTGCGTTTGTGGCTCGCCATCTGTATCACTGGAGCTGCCAGCATCCTAGCAGCCACAACGCGGGCATCGATGCGGCTGCCGATGCCGAGGAGCTGCCGCGTCTGCGCGAGCGCCTGGACAAGGAGATAGCAGAGGCGGCCGCAAGGGAAGCGGCAGCAGGCAGCAATGTCATGCAGGATGGTGTGCTCTATAGCAATGGATTCCGGGTCGAGTCGGAGGCGGAGAAGCGCGCGGCGCTGGCTGCGGAGCTCGAGCGGCAGCGACGCATCGAGGAGGAGACGCGCAAACAGCTGGCGGAGGCGGAGCACAGGTTGCAGGAGGATCGCAAACGAGCTGAAGAGCAACGATTGGCGGCCGAGGCGAACGAGAGCGCACGAAGGCTAATCGAGGCGGAAAAAGAACGCGAAGCAGCTGAAAGAAAGCGCGAAGAGCAAGAGCAACTCGAACGCGAACGCGAACGCAAATTGATTGAGGCCGAAAAGCAGCGCGAGGAGAATGAAAGAAAACTGCTAGAAGCCGAACGAGAAAGAGAGGAAAATGAAAGAAAATTGCTAGCAGCTGAAAATGAAAGAATGTTGCAAGAAGCCGAACGCGAAAGAGAGGAAAATGAAAGAAAATTGCAAGAAATCGAACGCGAGTACCAAGAAAATGAAAGAAAATTTCTGCAGGCTGAATTGGAAAGAGAAGAAAAGCAAAGAAAAGCAGATGCAGAGCAGTACGAACTGGAGGAAAATGAAAGAAAACTGCACAAAGCCGAAGCGGAGCGACTCGCTGCTCAGCGTCTGATCGAGGAGGAAGCGGCTGCAGCAGAGATCGAGCGCCAGCTGCTCGACTTGGATGATCGGGAGCAGGAGCAGAGAGATGCGGAAATTGTGCAGCGTCTGTTGGCAGCTGAGCGCGAGCGCAAGCTGAGCGCCACGGAGAGCGAGCTGGAGGAGGAGGCCTTAATACTGGATCAGTCCCGACGAGTGGCAGCTAGCAAATTGGATTTGGAAAAGAAACAAAAGTCAATTGAAGAGAACGCGCGACTCTTCATGGAGGCGGAGGAGGAGATGGTGATGCTGCAGCAGCGCATGCTGCAGGCGGCTCAGCAGCAGGAGGATGAACAATATGCCGGCATGGTGCCTGTTGTTGAGGAGCCCTGCGTCAAGAAGATATTGCCGCCCAGATTCGAGGAGCCGACGATCGAGGAGCCGATGATCGTGCAGCGCGTGAAGACGCAGTTTGGCCAGAAAAGCGGAGGAGGAGCAGCGGAGGAGCCCTACACGCGCTCGAAGACCTTAATGTTTCCGAGTGTCTCTGATGAGGGCTCCTCCGTGGAGCCCAATTCCAGCCAGCAATCCTCGTTTAGCACACAGCCCTCCGAGGAGCGCAGAACAGAGGAGGAGCGCCAGGAGCCGGAGGGCGAGGACAATGTGCCCGATGTCCAATACACCGAGGACTATTTGCGTTCGCTGGACGGCATCAAGAGTCGTTCGCTGATACGAGAGGATGGTTCGGGTCGTCGACGCGCGTTTAAGAAACGAAGATCAAGTGGAAGCTCGAATTCATCGCGCGAGTCACGCGCCTCACGCGACGAAGAGGTGAAAATGTTCACATCGCTGGAGGAGGAGGAACTGCGCCACGGCGATAAGGCGGACTACAATCCCATCAAGTATACAGAGCCCAGCGTGCGCGTCAAATCACATCACAGACGGCACAAGCGCAGTCCTGTCAAGGATGTGAAGCCAGCGTCCGATGTGCCTGGCTCACTGGAAATGCTCGGCGAGGAGAGCTCAAATCCCTGGGGCGAAGTACAGCCGGAACACTATAAGGACACCGAGTTTTGGAAGCGGGAGAAAGCCTTGTCCATTGACGAGGAGGAGTTCGATCTGGAGAAACGCGCCTCCGGCGAAGAGGTGCTGGACGACTCACAGAACTTGCCCAAAGCCTCGTCCTTTGAGCATGCTACCGAGGAACAAAACGAGCTGGCGGCCACTGCGTTGAGCCAGCAGCGCTCCAAGGAGCAACTGGTAAGTGGTGCCTAGCAGCCAGAACAACTGATTATAATTGATCAACTTTTGATCAGGACAAGGACAAGGACAGCTCGGAGTCTACGAAAGCAACGGAATCTGGCAGCAGCGACATTAAATCCAATGTAAGTGCTTTGGCCAACTCTTAACCCTCGCACGCAATGCCCGCCCTGCCTCCAAATGCCCGCCTGGCCTTAACTCTTTCTCTGCCGCAACTGCTTTAACCGCTTTCCATTTGCCTTTCATATCTGTCCGCCTCTGCTTTCTGCCCCTTTGCTGGCTTTCGCTTGTGCAGCTGCAGACCTCTTCAGCGACAGAGGAGCAGCCGAGGCGTGGTTCACCCGGCCTGCGTCGCAGTCCGCGCATCGACGAAATGGATCACTACGAGGAGCGTTGGCGTGAATCGGAGGCGGCTAGCCAGCTGCCCAGCAAGGCAACGCCAACAATAGCCATACATCAGCCGGACACGGCTCCTTGGCGGGATGAATACGGCTTACTCATGGAGGGCATCAGCGATTTCTACGACTTTCAAGCATCCAGCAACCCCTCGAGATCCAGGTCGGCCTCACGCAATCCATCGCCACAGCCCAAGAATGTGGCCAATCGCATGGATGTCGATGAGGCACACACCCTGGAGGTCTACGACGACAGCCAAGCGGGCTTGCTGGCCGGTGAATTGAATTGCGAATTAGTTCTACAGATGCTGGAGGCGAACATAAATGAAAACCAGTCTCAAGGCGAGCAGTTGCAGCTCCAAAATGTCGCCGACGAAGAGCCCCAGAATGGGGGTAATCCAGCTGTGCCCATGGTCTTTGAAACGCAGCCTCAAACTGTCAACGAGCTCGAGCAGCACATGCAGCAGAAGGCGCTGCATAATCGAGGAGAAAACTCTGCGGAAATGGAAACCAATGGCTACGGAGAGGCTCATGCAAGTCACACCGGATCGGACGCCGGACTACCCCAACCTATTATCGAGATCAATGACATGGCCGAGGCGAGAGCAGACGACACTGAGCCTTTGCCCACGCGCGAGGAGATGCGTTTGTTTGTCGAAAATTTGCGTGCCGAGCGCAATTCACGTGAACGTTCACAGTCACGCTCCCGCTCCCGTTCACGCTCGCCTCTGCCGACAGCTGATAACATAGAAAGAAGCTTGGAGACGCGACGACTGAAACGCATCAAGCACAACGACGAGCTCTTCGAGCAGTTGAAGGACGCACACGCTTCAGACGTGGATGTGCCCATAGATATTCCAGTTATTGCGCTCAGTCCACCTCCCTTGCCTACCATCTCCATTGAAGTTGTGGAAGAGCCAAAGGAAGCTCTGGAGGAGCCCGAGGATACGCCGGAGTCGATGGCCAAGCTATTCGAGCAGCTGCGTCTCAATCGCGTTCGTTCGCATTCGCGTTCCCGCTCCCGTTCGCCCTTGCCATCGGCCGCCAATCTGGAGCACAGCTTGCAGCACAGAAGGGAGAAGCTCATCGCTCAGAATGACGCCTTCTTTGAGCGGCTGGAACAGCGAGCCAAGACACCAGAGCCGGACTTTCATTCAATTGAGCAGCGTCCAGGCAGCAGTCGGGATATGCGCTCTCTCTCGCCCTCACGCTCACGCTCCAATTCGCCAAAAGGCGGGGAGCATGAACCGGACTTCCAGCTGATGCTCAACCTTGAAGGCGGCGATCAGCGCAGCTTGCGACAGCACAGCGCAGAGCTGGAGAGTGTGCTGGCCAGCATAGCCAAGCAGCGGGAGCTCGACTTGGAGGCCCTGCATCAGTTAACCAATGCCAGCGAAGAGGTCGAGCTGCGCGTTGGCACGCCCGACGAGTCAGACTGTGCCTACGACTACGAGCGCAGCATCTCAGATGTAGCGCGTGATCTAAAGGATGAGCTGAACATCAGTGGCTTTAAGCGTTCCACCTACGTGGGCGAATCTTTAGATCTGGGCAGCGAGTACGAACAGCAGCGTCAGGAGACTGCGCGCTTTCAACGCTCTCGCACGCCCTCTCCCTCGCTGGATCTGTCGGTGGCTCGCGAGCAGGCGGCATCGCAGCGCGAGATGCAGGAGGCCATACTCAATTCGCTGATCAGCGCCAGTGGGTCAGAGGATGAGAAGCGACTCGGGGCCAAGCCCAAGACGAATGAGTACGATCGCAGAGTCTCGGAGGAGCTAAAGGAGGAGCCACTAGCCGCAGGCATATCTGGACAGTTGGACGATCTGCGTCATCGCACGGCTGATTTTCAGCGTTCCCGCAGTCAGAGTCGCTCGCCCGGGCGTGATGTGGAGGATGCGAAGGCGCTGCAGAACATTGATGCCGAGGCCGCCAAGCGGGAGCTACAGGATCAGCTGCTGGATCAGCTGGCAGCTTCCAGCGTTAACTTCCAGAACTTTTCGCGCTATTTGAATACAGATTTCTTGGATAGCGAAAGACGCGCCTCGGACTCGGCCATTATGCAGCTGGATCCGTTTGCAGACCTAGAGCCGGAGGAGTATCATCATTTCAGGCGCTACTCGCTGGCCCAGGAGCAGCCTGTCGAGGAGTATCCCAGCGATGAGTGTGTGTATATCTCACAAATCGAAGTGCGTTCGCTGACGGGCAAGAGAACCTGGCTCAAAGAGGATTTCTATACACACGATCTGGACAGCCTTGAGCTGCAGCTGGAAGAGGGCAGAAAACTATTGCAAGAGTCGGACAAAGAGACGGAATATGCCACTGAGGAGCGCTCATGGGCACGCGCCGTGCTGGCAGCCGAGGCGGAGGCAGCCGAGTTCGATGAGACGAGCGCAGTTTACAATTTTGATATATGCGGAGAGTATCCGGGCCACGATGATGCCTGCAGCAGCAATGACAGCGACGACGAACGACAAACTGTAGTCGAAATGGACGACGACGACGGTGACGACGATGATGAATTCGAGTTTGAGTTGGACGAGGGCATCTCGGATAACAACGAGCGTACGCAGCCAACGGATGAGTCCCATCACGATACATCCGAGTGCGAGGAGGCGGAGCGCAATGCGGACCGCTATGCGAACCGGGAAGCCAACGACTGGGAGGAAGTGGACAATGTGGAGGACTTTGCAGACTATAGCCTAGACGACGGCGCTGTGGGTGGAGCCTATTCCGACCCAGATTCGTTTATCGAGCAGATTTACAATGATGCTGTAAAGAACCGGAAGCAGAGTGGGATCCTAAGGGATTACGAGACAATGGTGCAGGAGCAGTTGCCTGCGGATAATGTGGACCAAAGCGATTCGGATAAGGAGAAATCCAGCCCGGATAGCGAGCGCTATGCGCTGTGGGCCAAGACCAGAGAGCTAAGCAGATCTGAAGATGGCCATAAGCACAGGGACATCGACATATCCCTTGGCCTGCTTGAGGGCGAGCGTCGCGATACGGAGATGCGCTATCTAGGCGATGCTCAGGTGGCGGCACGGCAGTCGACACGTCTGCGCACCCGCTACGGCTACAGTCCCAAGCTACAAGGAGGCATTGCGGAGGATGATATCGAAGTGGATCTGAACTACAAGCCGAAGAGGGAATACAATTGGCGCAAGAATTTTAAGCTGGACGATAATGAGTCAGAAGGACCCAGCCAGGAGCTTCAGTCTGGCGAGGAGCTGTTGGAACAGGCACAGGAACAGTTGGAGAAGCAGGAACAAGAGGTGACTCTGGACGAGGAACAGCTACAGCAGCTAGAGCTGGAGCAGGATCAGGATCAGGATCTATTCGAGCCGCCACCAAGTGGTGAATTGGATCTACGTCGCATTAGTCTAGGAGGCGAGAGCATTACCCTTTTCAGTCGTAGTCCAGAGCGCGAGCTGTTGTCAGTTGTGCTGGAGGAAACGTTGCCAGAGCAGAAAAATGGAGGCGACTCTATCAATGCCATGGAAGCCGCAAATGCTGAGCTACCGATCAACGAAGAATCCCTGGAGAAACCCAAAAAGAAGAAGAGCAAGAAGAAGACGCGCAAGGGCTCTAAAACAGAGGAGGAACTGCAAGACGACAACGACTCAGACACCAATCAACAAATCAATCGACGTGCCTCGGCGAGCAGGGAAGATGGGGAAAGCCTCACTGAAACAACTAAGCGCAAGGTGCGTTCGCGACGCAGCTCCAAGAGCAGCGCCACCAATGAGGAGGCCAATGGTGGGCTCTTCTCGCCGCGCAGCAGCATTGGCTTTGTCGCCGAGGAAACACTGGAAGGCATAGCGGAGCTGGAGCCAGCGGCAGAGACAACACAGAAAAAGAAGACAAAGAAACGCAAGAAGTCAATCAAGGAGCAAGAGTCGAGCGAAGTCCCAGACCTGTCCAATGGCCCAGACATTGATGCAGCCTTGGCCGAGGCTTTGGCCAAGATTGCGCCCATCACAGTTTCGGCCTCTGCGAATCTAACGCCAGCTTCGACCCAGCAGAATCTCTTGTCCAGCCTAAGTGCCGGGCACAGCTTGTGCCTGACTCCCGCCTCGTCCTTCGAGGAGCCGCCGAGCTCCGATTTGGTTACTAACAATGCAGCAACAGCAACTACGCCCGCTCGCTCTGTTGTTGACACCTTTGACCTGCTCAAAGATGCCAACTTCTATCCGCTCTTCTAGGCAACGAATATTATATACACTTACATTTGATTTCAATCTTTATCTGTTTCTTATAGACATGTTCATAAGCCCCACATCCACATCGCGCACGCTGCATAAAAATCAATCCAAAACAATCAAACTGTTATGCACCCAGTTGCAGTTGCAGTTGCAGTTCCGGTAACAGTTCCAGTTCCGCTAGACTGAGGGATCTTTCACTGTATTATACTAACGACCAGACCCAGAATCGCACGAACGATCTATAAATCGAATTGAGAGCAGGATTATTGTTATTATTATTTATTATGATATCGATTAATTGCTATCTATATCTGTTAGTTTATCGATTACTGCTGACAATAAATATGAATATATGAATTAATGAATATATTTCTGATCGAATCAGTTCATTCAGAAACTGCATCTGACGCAATGTTCGCCCCGGCTCGACTCAGCTAAAAATATTTCTCATCTATTTGTATCTGCATGTTTTCTCGATTCTCGCTTCTTGCTTCTCGTCTCTCGCCTCTCACCTCTCACCAGCAAACGTCGGACCACAGAAATGCCCTAGCATTGAGATCATTTTGTTATCCAAATGCGCCAAGTGCACTGACACTCAGCCAGAGACAATTGGCCATATAATATATATAGTATATATGCAGTCTATATAGTCTGTATAGTATATATCGTATATATACCGTATGCTTGGCCCAATTTGCACTTGGCTCGTTTCGGTCACATGATGTCATCGATTCGAGTAGCGCAAGTCTTGGCTGCTGTACGTTCAGCTCAGTTGATGGCCTTATTCTAATGCTCTTGTCAGCCAAGTCACAAAATACTTAAAATGTCATGTTGGAAAGCATTTTTAAGTAGCCATTATACAAGGCCTTACTACTTTGGTCCATGCCTATAGAATTTCAGTTTATTGTTACCATAAAAATGAAATTTTGTGACACGCTATAAAAATGATTTCGATTGTAGCTTGGCATACGTGAGATAGGTGTGCTCAGTCAACTTCCTGATTGAACTGAAGTTACTAATTAGTGATATGTGTGATTACTATAAATAGTGTACTATAATATATATACTATATATAATATATATACTATATAAAGCCTGTGCATTTATACTGCTTTAGTTTAGATAAGGGACTCGAACTTTTTGTTGCTAAAGTCTATTAGCTGTTTGATCGAGTGACGCACATAAATTGTTTGTATGTTTATTTTAGCTAAAAACTACTTTATTTTTAGAGTAAAGCCTAAGTTCAGATAAATCTCTTTTCATCTCTCACTTGTACATAGAAATCCAATTCTCATCTTTTCACTTTGAATATACTTATGTCTTTATACTTAGCTTTTAAGTTTGGGCTTGGCATTTCAGCTGCGATTCTCTTCAGTGAGTCGTTTGATTATCTTCTACTATTAGATATAAGAAATATTTCAGTTGTGTTGCAAGTTCAGCAGGCATAGCTACAGCTTACCAATGAACATTGGCCAATGATTAGGGTTGCCCTGAGGTGTTGCTTGCTAGAGCAATTCACTCCGGCGATCTATCTATATTTATATATAAAAAATTGATGTATTTTAATTTAGTTTAGAGTATTTCGATCTTTGATCGAATATATATATAATTATATATAATTTATATATATCTGTATATTTATAGCTCTAGTTATATTGACCCTCTCACATCTCTAATTCTTTGAGAATTCCTTACAGTAGTAAATGCTTTCATATTCCTCTATATCTACTCTGCTTTTAGTCATATTTCTTATATTATGAATACTTGTTTAAGTATTTTATATTCATATATACTTATCTATCACTTTACAATGCGCCTAAAAGCATGCAACAACTAGATAAAATAGCTAATATATTATTTTTATTATTTTTAATAGCAAAGATAAATTCGCAAATGATTCAAAGGCAAGGCAAAGACGTTGCTTTCTTGCAAATAATAATATTAATCTTTTGAGAGCGATTCCTTTCAGCTTTGTCGCTGATATAACGCTGTCAACTATCTTATGTCATATCCTCTGTCAAATTAGGCGCTGCGAAGTCATATTTTTCGGTGACAATTCAAAAGCGATCTGCGCCAGTCGAGCAGGTTAAATGTGTCTGCAAATTTACGCGCTAAAATATTTATGACAACAAAACACAGAATCCGTGTCACTCGCATGATTTGTTTACGCAGCTCACTTGGCTGCCACAATTTTTGCTCTGTTTGGGGGGTCTCTGCTCTTCAAACTGTTTGCTGTTTGTTCCTTTGTTTTTTTGTTTTTGTTTCTCGTACAGGGCCTTCGGCATTGCGTAATCTGGATGTACGTAGCACAAATAATATATAGATATATATCTATATCTATGTCGGCGTACATATGGTTCTTGTTGCACTAAGAAAACATGCGAAATACGTTTGCCAAAAAGTCTTATTCAATAGTTTCGTCTTTGACATGAATTCATTTTTCTTGGCGTACTTAAAAATATTTTTCTCTACTCATTTAATATTTTTTGAAAAATAACCACAACTGCAGAAGCCAAAGGGGTAGATTGGGCTCTGCAAAAGACTTTGATTAGTGTAAGAAATCTGTTAGTCTTTAGGGTATTTAGTCGTCTGCTAATTGCTTATTCAGCTGTGGAGCTTAAACAAATTGAATTTCTTGTCTAAAAGGAAACACCTTTGTTGCCAGCATTTCCAATTTTTCATGAATACGTATATATATATATATATCTGTGCCCCTTAGTTGATTTTTATTGATGTGTATTGCGGTTCCAAAGCAAAAGCAAAAAATAATAATATAATTAATGATGTTTTGTGCCGCGTGCAAGAGATGACCGAATGCCATTTTAATGGCCGATCTAATTATAGATCGGCCATTTCGAATGGATTATCCCAATTTGCATTTATTTATAAACAAACTTCAACTTGAACTTTTGGCCCATGCAGAATCAGAGATTCGCGGCAAAAAGTTCAAGTTTTCCATAATCTTTTGCTCTGTTTGCTGCTCATAAATTTGAAACTTTTATGAAAATAAATGAAAAGCTGGAAAATTTATGAATTTATGACCCAATTAACGCTTCGAGTGTTGAACGTGAAACACGCCAAGTTTTTATCAAAGATTCGCGAATTGCATTTATTTATAGACAAGAGGAAGAAGCAGAAGCAGAAGCAGTAGCAGAAGAGCGCAGAAAATATAAATTGTAAAATAAAAAATAAAATAAATTAAAATAAAATCGAGCGAAGATTGCATTTCACTTTGCTCCATTGCTCTTGTCTGCTGCCGCCGCTGCATTAATAGCTGCAATTATTCATATATATATATATAAATATATATATATATATAAGACATATATTTATATATATACACTCATATGCTGCGTCTACATGGACTCAATTATAAATTCGTTATATGCATCAAGTATGCCATAAAAACTTATACTAAATATATTTTTATATATTTTTTTGTCTATAATAAAACTAACTTTTACTAGTTTGGTTAAATGTAAAAATAACATAATAAAATTTAGTTTTAACGCGTGATTAGCTCATATTTTCACCTAACATAAACATGACTAATTTATCACGTTTATGTTGGGATTACTTCAAGCGGCAGTGCTACAGCTCAAAAGCTGTTTATAATTTGCTTGGAAACTGCACTAAAATCAAATTCTATCTATACTTACAATTTCTAATGTATGCTGATGTTTAAGATAACAGAAAATCATTTGATTTACATTTCCATTACATTCAGTAAAAAGCAAAAACACAAGCTTGATCCGTTTATAAGTTCTAAAATTTAGCCACATTTATTTGTTTATATTATATATTGCGTTGAGTTCATAGCTTCATATTCAGCATGATTTAACATGAATTACTATATACTATAAAATAATATATATACAATATATAAAATAATATATATACAATATATATTCTTCATCTTGCTCTTCCAAAGATTTTTATTTTTGTATCGAAAAAGCCCTGCAAGAGGTATTCTGTTTCTCAGCTTTAGAAACTATGTATATGCTTTCTAATTATTGCCAATTTCTAATTAAATTATGGCCACAAACATTTAATTAAATCATTCAACTTGACTATGTGGGCTTTGAACCTCGGACTGCCTGCTAGATGTGCCTACGTTAGAGACGTGGCTAAACGCGCGATGTTTTTTGTTCTCTCTACAGTTCAATGCGATTTCAACGTAATAATTGTGATGTAAATGTAAATGTTGCCATTGTTGTTGCTGTTGCTGTTAGCCTTGTCTGACTTGTCTGCAAATTGGCTGCTTTTAAAATGTCATCGCTACATTGAAGCAAACGAAAAAATATATCTAATAGAGATTTCGACTTGATGGGCAAAGCTATTTACCTTGGCCACTTGCCCTTTGCTTGTCACCGACAGAAACGTTGCGAACAACTAAATATTAAGCGAAATACATATCCAACATGAATTCAAGGAGGGAAATTCGAATTCGTTTTTCCAGTTGGAAATTCTTTTTGCTGCAGCTGTTTGCAATTTTGCATTACAATTTCCAATGGCATTTTAATATGCGCGCTGTCTGTGCCAAAATGCTGTAACAAATACGGGAAGGGAAAAGGGGAGGGGGCGGTATCAAACTGATATTAATCATATAGTATACGGCCCACGCGATATTTACTGATCAATTAAAAAATCTATATGGCTGGATGTTGCATGTGTGGAGGCAAAAGCTGCTGCAGACAGAGTCAGACTGATTCAAAGAATTTATGCTTCAAAAGTGTGGGAGAGTGAGAGAGGGAGAGACAGAGAGAAAGAGAGTGCGTGTAGGTGTGTTGCCGTGCGTGTGTGTGTGTGACTTGTGTGTCGTGTGCACAAGCGCCAACAACAAAGGAAAACTGAATTTTCCGAAAATGCTAAAAACGAATCTTTCTCTTTTCTTGCGCGCGTGTGTGTAAAATGACGTCTATAGCAGCTGCTGCAGGTGTGTGCCACACACACCTACCTACACCTGGCTAACATTTATTGATATATTTATAGATGCGTGTTTGATTTATAACAAACAAAATTGCAAACTGGACTTGATTCCATAAAGCTGCTAATGATCAAATATTGTCTAAGGCAACAAGCAAAAGAGCATAGCTGTTCGCGCTCTCTCTCTCGCTTGCTTACTCTACCTCTGCCGCTCTCTCCCTCTCTGCTGTGCTTGCCTCTCTCTCTTACGCTCAGCGGGCAGCTGCTGCGCTCTGCGGCACTCCCCGAGATTTTATTTATACACTTGCCTCTGGGGGCGAAACTAGATACACGCGAGACTTTTCCTTCTTATTAGACTGTTTCGGTTTCTGTTTTAGTTTTTTTGAAAAGATTTCGAATATTTTGTGAAAGAAACGCGTCAGTTGGCATCACGACTCGGCAAAGTTCAAAACGTTTCGCGAACACTTTTCGGCTAGCATCAAGTTTTAGTCTTTTTTTCTGCATTTGTATAGGGAAAGTTCAGTCGGTCATTAGAGTGCAAATTGGGTTTTTATTGGGGAATTTTCGAGTTAAGATTGGCAGATTTTTGAATTTTGAGTTTTGAGTGCGGCACAAAATGGCGGATGTGGAAATTATGCAAACGATGACGGAAGTCAAGAAAACGAAGAAGGTCAAGAAGTCGTCAAAACGTCGCGAATCCGAAGTGCAAATCAGCGAGGTGGATGCCACCAACGAGGAAAGGGGGTAGGTGGAACGTGTTACGTGTGGTTCAGTACAGAAAGCAGATGAAAATTTCTAAACCAAAAAAAAGAGTATAGAGAAAACTGCCAAATATCCAGCAGTATATTTGGTATTTTTCGATATTTTTCTGGTATTTTTCTGGTATTTTGGATGGGTGTTTCTTTTATTGTCTCGTCTTTGTTTCGTATACCCGTATATCATTCGATCTATTCGAAATTCGTTCAAAAATATATATATATTTCTCATGCACATTCGCTCACAAATATATATACCAAATATATATATCTGAAACGATCACAAATAAAACTATCCAAAGTACTCGCATAATATTAATCGAACGACACGTTTACTACCTTCTTTCCTCGGCAAAACTGTTTACTAAAAGGTACCCAACATAAAGCTGTCGTTGTCTATAAATGTCTATAAATGTCTACACACACCAAAAACCAACAAGAAAACAACAACAACAACAACATACACTGAACAACACACCAAGAAAACAAAACAAATAAACTGAGAAACTGAATAACAAGTGAATACATACATTATATCGAGTATGGCCACATATACATACTATAGCTACCCAGTGAATATACATGATATATACAACAAGCACATTTTACACTGACCCACACGCAATTTGAATACTCCTATATGGACTCTATCCGTTAATACTTATTCTATATGTTTAACTTTGATCGAGATCTTTTTGGTTTGGCTACATCGTCGTGTGTCCTTTTTGCAGTTAATTTTCAGTGGCGAATACACAAAGGCCATGGACAAGGACTGGCACTCGGGTCACTTCTGCTGCTGGCAGTGCGATGAGAGCCTAACTGGACAGCGTTACGTCATCCGGGACGATCATCCCTATTGCATCAAGTGCTACGAGAACGTCTTCGCCAACACGTGCGAGGAGTGCAACAAGATAATTGGCATCGATTCGAAGGTGAGCTTAGCAGCTGGAACTATATTAAATAAGAGATGGAAATTTAACGGAAAATATATCATATAAAAGCTTAAAAATTTAATCATAAAATTAAACAATTAAGAGAATGAATAATAATAATAATAATAATAATTATAATAATAATAATAATAATAATAATAATAATAATAATAATAATAATAATAATAATAATAATAATAATTATCATAAAACAGATCAAAGAAAAATATTGAAAAAAATAATGGATTAAAAAACAGATGCAAAAATAGGTCGAAGCGTTGCTCAAATAATAGATTGAATATTATTTTGAAAAATAGATTCAGTAATAGATGAAATAATTAATCGAAAATACATGCAAAATAGATCGAATAATAGATCATAAAATAATATAGATATAAAAAAAATAGATCATAAATATTAGACTAAAAAATTGATTGCAACATACATGAACAAATAAATATATGAATTAATAGTGTCTAGAATTCCAGAAAACAAAGATAAAGCTTGATAAAGAAATTATAGAAAATGCAAATTAAAACCAAATGAAATTTCCTTTCAATAAATAGATTCTGAAATGGATTTCATTTAAATTAGTTAATACTCATATTGAGATCATCTTTTATATTTACATGCAAATTAGAAACAGAAATAGAATAGATCATCTCAAGTGCAAAGCATTATTTTTTAATATTTCAAAAAAATGTTGAAACCAGATCAACTCATTGTAGAACAAATGGATCTTCCAGAAATTAATTTTAAAATTTATTTAGATATTTGTTTTAGATTTATGTAACATCTATAAAACATATAATTTTGATAGTTATTCAATTGTTGATAGATAGATATACATAGAGAACATTAGTAGGAATCAAATAATAACAAGTTAGTTCAGAGACAGGCACTGCAGAGTATCTAAAATTAGACATATTATTTTGACTAAAATTAAAGATAATTTATTAACAGCTTCAAATATTAAGCTCTGAGTAAATTACAAAGTTAATGTTTTATATATTATAGGTTTCCCATTTTATAGGTTTTCTATTTTGCTAAGATAGCAAAAGACTTTATTTTGAATGTAGTTAAAATGATCTTCATTTTATTTTTATTTCTAAATTCTTCATTAAATCTAAGCTTCTTTCCTTTCATTTCACCATAGGATTTATCGTACAAAGACAAGCACTGGCACGAGGCCTGTTTCCTCTGCTTCAAATGCAATTTGAATCTGGTCGACAAGCAGTTTGGAGCGAAGGCCGATAAGATCTATTGTGGCAACTGCTACGATGCGCAGTTCGCGTCCCGTTGCGACGGCTGCGGCGAGGTATTCCGTGCAGGTGAGTTCAACAACTACAACAGCTGTGCCACCAATTGTGGCATACTTTGTGGCGGCCACTGTAAATAGTATCCATATATTTATATATATAGAGATATATAGCCTAAGTTGAAAATAATGAGCGGCTGCAACCCGTTTTGGTGGGAGACTCGGGAGAGAAATGACATTTTTGTGTGCCAAATTAATTGCATTTGCAGGGCAATTTGTTGCCAACGGGTGACATATTCCATAAATCGCCAATGCGCGCGGCCATTTGAACGTATATAACAGACGCGCATATTGCATGCCCTGCAGTGGAGTTGCTGTGTGGGGTATGCTGTGCTAGCAACAGCAGTTGAATGCTGTAAGCAGCTGAGCTAAGAGAGAGCTTTAGAAAAGCTTTCGTATTGTAAAAGCTCATTTAAGCCTTGAGCGACCATTGAGAGACTCTTGTGCTCATCTGCAAAGCTTAGAATACTTAATAGATAATAAATATGGGAAGAGTGCTGAAAGCTTTTTGAAGTCTATATGAAATATGACTATGATAATGTTAAGAGACATGGAAATATCTGAGTGGAAGTTAGAAATTTATGAATAACGAATCGTATCTCATGAAATTAAAACTTGAGCAGCCTTAAGAAACGTGTAAATATTAATCAGAGCAAAGATAGGAGTCACTTAATGCTCAGTGAAAGCTTTGTAAAGCTCTTTAAATGCTCCCTTAAGTCTACTGTTATGTCATCATAAAGCTCATTTATTATTCTCTCATTTATCATTCTCTACAAGACTATTGTTAAGTTCATATAAGGCTTGCCAAAGCTGCTGAAGGTCAGGCTTACCTTAGCTCTCAAGCTCTGAGTTACTAATGCTCATGACAGGGTATAGCTAGCTAACGATAATACGATACTCAACTAAAACTTCAGTGCTGGAAGTAATTTATGTCTGTTAATATTTGATGAAAGCGCGTCTCGAATAGTAATTGACTTATGTTAATATTTGTGCTGCCTACAGGGTATATTTGTAGTCGTGTTATCTTCACTTGAACGCTCCACTAATGAACCTGCTACAGTTGAGTGCGTGCAGCGTTCGCTGCCAGCGGCCCCGTTGTCGTAAATGTCCGATATCTGTTTTCATTATACGTTGACTTAACTGCAATTTGTGTCCAAGTTTTCGTGCGCGAGATGCTCGAGACATAAGTCGAGTCGAGGCGACTTGAGTCGACTGCAAGTTCATTGCCAGCTGCCCACGCTCCACGACGGAGCTCCACAATCCAAAAGCAGCTGTGCGGCAGGCCCTGAACCCGAACTCGCACAGGTGCATGACATTGTTTTCATTATTATTTGGCAGGCGGAGGGAGAAGGCTAACAGAAAGGTGTTAAATGTGACAAGCGCTCCAGTTGTTTGTGCCCCACTCAAAGTCAAAACAAATACGTTTCAGCTAAGAAAAGGTCTTATTCATATATAACATGTATGGCTGCTGATAAACCTCAATCGAGAAGCAACTGGGAACGTTTCTCATATCAATCAGGTGCTAAGCCAATTGAAGCTGTTACCAAAAATGGCATTTCACTTGAAAGTACATTGTTGACATTGCCAATTACGAGAGCTGGCTGATAAATATCTAGTGAGATCAATGTCAGCAAAGCGGCCCACACGCTCGACTGCCGCTGCCACTGTCAATTGCAATGACATTTAAATACCTCTAGCTGTATACAAATATTTACATCTTTATTCATTTGATTCTCTGCCTTCTGTTTGCCAAAGGTGTCGCGTTTGCTTTGCCTATTCAGGCATTAACTAATTGTCTAATCAAATATATATTAGATATTTGCTCATTTGCCAATTTTAGTTGTGGACATAGCATAACATTAACCCTTTCTTATGCACTGCTACCTGTTGGAAAGGGGTATATTTGCTTTGTTGAAATTAACTGAAGCAAGCAAGAGTGGCAGATGTCTATAGGGAAATTATATACTTTTGATATGGATCAACAAACGTATGGATCTAGACTTTGATGTTTGTATCTCCATCTATTGGTTTGCCCTCTTCTCTCTCTGTCTGCCCGTCGCTTTGTCCGTAAAATTGATCATCTTGGTAATTATAGTTGCTTAGAATACATTGTTCTTCCCTTTTTCCTTCTTCTAGTACTTTTTATAGCTAGTTATTCCATTAATCTGTAGTTCCTCTAGGAAATTTTTGATATTCTTACTATTTTAATGAACTCCGCTATTTGACCATTTCCTATAGAATTAGTCATCAAATACATTATTCATTATTCATTGTTCAGGGTATCTCCGAGTCGTGCACTCCCCACCAGTGCACTCTCAGTTGATAATTGTCAAGTCTGTCTGTCACAAATTGTTTAGATTGCAACGCCCACTCAACATATTCGTATGGTATTGATCGAACAAGACTTTATTGATGTATATATGCATATATATATACATCTGATAAATATATATAAATAATCACCATCGGCCATGTCATCTATGTTAATTCGTGGCAAATTGTGTAGCATATGTTTAATGCGTTGTGTCTGACTCATCAGATATTTGTGTTTATATTTTCTTATAGAATTCATATTTAAATTTTCATCTGTTTTTTTTTGGTAATGAAACTTGTTTTTATTATTATTTTTTTCTGTATGCTTTTGTTGTTGTCTGCGCATGATTTGTGGCTTTTAAATAGCTTTTGCCTCAGCGTGTTGAGGAATTATTATTGAAGATCGTTGATAAGCGTGTGGAATTAAATTAATGTGTTTTATATAGCTATTGTATTTTATTCGAAAATAAAAAAATATAATAAAAACTGTGGCTAGAAGTACTTAGCGCAACTGACAGAAATTTGCTAAATTAAGCCAATTGTGGATTATAAAATATAATGAAAACTTGTTGAGCAGACTTGATTTTAGCAAGCAGAAATCTTTTAAACTAAATATGATATAAGACTTGGGTCTTTCCGTGTCAAGTGTAATTACCTAGTGTCAACTGATTGACTGACAAAGGCACTGTTTATATATACACTTGAGCTGTATATCACATAAGATAATTTGTATATCTAGTCTGCCAGCCTGGGCTGCCTTGCTTTTCTAACTAGTCACTTGAAAAGAGTACAGGGCATAACATATAGCAACATATCGACTCACGAGCAGTATTTACCTAGTAAACTCCACACATCTGCTCTCAGCCTAAACCATTTGAGAATTACAATCATTAGAGTTGACTTTGAGTGACTTTTCTACAGTGATGTCAGCTCTTTCCTCACCTCGCTCTCTCTTCGCTCTTGCAGCCGCACTTGAAGCAGCACTCCAGCTGCTGCCTCTGCTGCACTTGCAGTCATTTACCGTTTGATTGCCTAATTGCTTAATTGATTGGCAGATAAGAAGAATGTGTGTAGTAGAGTCAATTTAACTGCAGCTAAATTGATTTCTATGTAGTAGATCGCATGCTGGTAGCTGATCAGAAACCCACGCATATTGCCACAACATTTCCGTCCAAGCAAAGCAATTAATCAGAGGGGGAAAAACAAACATGAGAAACAAATAATAAATGTCAGCCGTATAAGGAGAAAGGCCTTTAGGGCTCTGTGTGGCTGTCTAACTATAAATGGGAGCATGTTATGCACGCAATTTCCCACTTGGGCGGCATTTGAGAGTGGCAAAGCAGTTGACAATTTCCATATCGCATTACCTGACTGATGCCAGCTTCCCACATGCAGACAACATTGGCTGGCTTCCTCGATCGTGTGGCTAACCTCGATCGCAGAGGCGTGGCGGCATTGTCAGGGGCATTGGCAAGGCACTTGACGAGCATCTGCATAACATTTAAGCTGGTCAGTCGAGACGAGTCGCGTCGAGTGGAGTCGAATCGAGTCGAGTCAGTCAATCAGACTGTCAATCTGCTGCAACCAGTTTCCGCCTGTCAAAATAATTCATAAGTGAGCCTAAATGGCACGTTGCAGTCAGCTGCAGCCTTGTTTTCGTTCGATCTGAATGCAACTCGAACCTAAGCCGAACGCAACTCGAACAGACGCAAACTCACCACAACTCAACGCGAACTCACCACGGCTGGCTGTTTGTTTACGTTGTGGGTTTTTGTTTATGGCGCTCGTGCTCAGTCTCAAAACGGCTTTCAGAACGCCTTGGCCAGTGCCGCGGACGTAACCGAGTGTAAATTGTATTTGAATTGAGGCAACGTGTTGCATGTCCACTATCAATCGACATAAGCAGAGCGGCTATTAAAATTATTTACAACGTGAATTGCAACAACAGAACATCAAACAAAACTAGAAAAAAAGTATTTTTGCACCTTCCTTAATTGTTTAAGGAAATGTTCTTGTAAACATTTCGACTGCAGCTGCCAGCAGAGTCGTAAACTTGCAACTGATATTGAACACGCCGTGGCACGCTGCGTATGCGCAATATTTCCACAACCCACACGCACAGTTGAGACGAGGTTTGACAGGCATTGCATAATATTGTAATATCGCTAGGTGTCGCCAGTCAATTTTCAATATGAAATAAATATGAAACCAGCCAGACTTAGCGGGAATCCAATTGGATTCCACTTAGAAATTGCATACCAAAACCGGAAACGAATTTGAGCTGCTTTTTGGGCTGCATTTAAAAATGCGGCGATAGCATCGACGTGTGCCACATTTAAAGAGCTAAATGGAAAACATGAAAAGCAGCAACACACACACCAGTGCACACACACAGACAGGCACAACAGCAACGGCAACAATCAGCATGAATATGCACGCAAAGAGTCAGGTCGAAGCCCACTTGAGCTGGCATTTCTTTTTTATTTATTGTTGGCACTGCAATTGAATGCCAATTGAAATGAAATCGAAATCAAAATCAAAATCAAAATGAAATCGCATTGAAATTATGAACGAAGCCTGAACTTAATTAATTGAAGAGCAGCCAGCTTGTAGTTGCTGTAAATAAAAGCATTTCAAGCTAGGTAGCTGACCCAATAAGACGTTCGCTCTCAGAGCCCTTGATCAAGTGTTTACATCATTCAAACCGATATGTATATATATATATATATATATATGCATGGCATACGTAAGAGGTGCTTAAGCAAATGAATTGAATGTCATTTGTCTGTTGGGCTTATCAGAGAAGCCGCCGCAACAACAACAATAAATTTCAATTTCGATTTCAATTTAAATTTCTCTTTTTAGCTTTTTGGCTGACAAAAACTAATAAATCTCGTAGTTTTTTCCCTCTTTTGCCCTGCAGCCGTTGACATCTGTGCAGGCGGGTCAAATGGCCAAACAAAGAGACATCTTTGACAGTCTCAAGCGAGATCAGATCGTGATATTGTCATGTTTAGCCGGCTTAAAGACGTTGCCAAAGGTCAGCGGGAAGTGTTTGCTTTATGGCATAAAGCTCAGGTCTAGCCTAGCTCGAATTGAGCTACTTGGCTTCGATTGAGTTTTATTTGCCGTTTGGTATTGATGTTTAGGGAGAGTTGCCAGACTGTTAATGGAAAATCAACTGATCACTTGATTACTACTCAGCTCTGCTTGCGTTACTTAAATTTAAATTCATTTAAAGATCAATGCATTTTCTTATTACTTTTTAATTTACTATATTTGACGAGAGTTGCCAGACTCTTACTGAGTTGTTCGTCTGGCAACATTGCATCTGGCTTACCTCTTCTTAGCCTAATTTTAGTTTGAGCTGCCATTTAATGAATATCAATTTAAATTTCCTCATCATTTAGACTTGAGTAAATTGAATTTGTGTCAGAGTTGCCAGATTGCTATGTGAAATTTATAGGAATTGCTGTACATATGACTTACTGTTTCTCAATTTTAAGTCAAGCAGTAAAGCTATCTCTTATGAAGGTCCTTTTTGCACATCTGTCATCTTTTGAAGCTGAGTAGAGTTGCCAGACTTCTAATTCAGAGCTGGCCACTCTAGTTAAGAATGAGCTTTTGATTCGTTAAAGCCATTAGGTAACAATATTATTATGCTCAATCTATTTCTTATAATTTTTCCTCTAAGCTGGCTAATTCTGTTCAAATAGAGTTGCCAGACTTGAGTTAAAACGCTTTATTTCTCACTTGAAATATAGATTTTTTGATGAATTGACACTTAGTCATAAAACACTTAAGCTGATACTTATTGCTCTACCATTTCGCCACTTTTATTCTAACAGCGTTGCCAGACGTCAGTTTAAGAACTTGAAATTTGCAGTTTCTTTATAGTTTTCAATTAGCCAATGACAGTTAGTAGTAAATTACTTATGTTTGTCATTTTGAATGGCTGCTCTCTCGCTTGACTGCGAATTAGCCAAGAATAATTGAGCAGAGTTGCCAGATCAGCTCATGGCAGTGGCTTGTTCTTTGACACTTATTGCTATAAAGCATTGATTGAGTGTTAACTGCAAGCAAATTGCGAATAAAATCGGAGTAAACGTAATTTGAATGCTCGACCGCCCGCAATGTCAGCTGCACGGCAAAAGCAGAAAAAACCAAATTTTAGCTGAGCTCTGTGAAAAAGTTGTTGCTTATAAATGCAGAACGCGTTTGCGTGCGACACTTTCCATTTCGGTTTGGCCACGTAATCGCCAAGCGTCGTCTCAAGCCGGCAATCAATCAATCAGTCAATCGTTCGCAGCAGCAGCAGCAGCTCCGTCTGTCTAGGCTAAAGCTGAAGCATTTCAATGTCGCCTCCTCCGATCCGCACTTGACCTCAGCGCGGCTATTGGCGGCGTCTCTACATGTTTCAGTGTTGTTGTGGGCGTTCTGTGGCAAGTCGTGGGCGAAATCTTTGGCGACTCGACTTCAATTAGTTATAATTATTTGTGTGTTTGCTGAGGAAACCCAACGAATGCTCGCGCTGTGGTTTAGTAATCCAAGCAATGCCACCTAAATTATTAGCCAGATCTTAATTACCTGCCCATATATATATATATATATATATATATATATATATATATATATATATATATATATATATATATAGATGGATCTATATACTTATATATATTCACTGAGTGGATTTCCTGTAGGCCAAAAACTTCTCTATTTTTTGTCAATTTCCTGCCTCAAGCAATTTATTTGTTATTGTTTTTTGTTTTTACTTTTGTAAAAAGTTAATTATTTAATGATTTATGAAAGGCAGCGTCGTCGTTGCTGCTGCCCGGTTTGTTATTTATAAACATTCTCTAAGTTTTAATGAAACTTGTTGCTCGGTCAGGCAAATTTTTGAATGTGATGTCATTGCCTTGAAGCTGGAGACTCGACGTCGCCAAATTTGCGCGCTGACAGCCGTTGGCTGAAATTTATAGAGTATTGTTAGGGTATCTGTTTAAGCGGCGATCAGCTGACCCAGTTAACGAGCAGTTGATGGCATCTCTCAGCTGGCTTAGACTCGTTGACTCTGTGTTTAAGCCAAGTCGTGACTTATTAGGCCAGTTGCAAGTTTCTGACTCTGGTTGGCTCTGCATTTAAGTAGCTCACTCACACTCGCACTTACGCTCAGTTGGTATAGCTGTCAATCATGACTGACGTTGATGTATTGAGCTCGCGCATGAAGTCGCGTTTGCATTTGCAAACCAAAACAATTGGCGCCGATCGCATTAAGAAGGCCAAGGACAACAACGAGGACATTGCCGTCTTGAGCATGTTCCTGCCCAATGCCAGCGCCGTCGAGGAGAACCGCAGCTTCTACTGCTCCCTGGGTGACTACTGCCGCCTGGGCGATCCCCGTGCCACCAAAGCAGGTAATGATGGACCCAAATGGGCAGCGCCAGCTGCTCATAAACTAACTATGTTAATTAAATCCCCGCGATACATCATAATTTATCAATATTACTGGCCATTAACTAGCCCGAGTGCTGGCCAAATTGGTAAAAGTCACAAAACAGACAGCGAATAGATTCGACGCCCCCATGGATTAGCTGGAGGTGTTGTGGCCCAGCTCTCTATAACGTCATCGCAGCTTTCGAGCTGCGATCTGCGGTCCGCTTGAGTCTGCGATGAGTAAGTGGCAGCCAAAAAAATACACTGAAAGAAAGCGGCTGTCATACAAATGATGCGATTAGACGGGCGTTGATCGCGTTTTATGAATTATTCTAATTGGAAAATTGCTAAATTTGTCTCACATGATGTTGAATGGGTTAATGATAATCTGCTACAATTATGTTTAAATAACCAATTGACTTTTGGGTGTTTAAGTAAGGTTTATGTTTTTTATATATATATTTAGATGGTCTTTTTAGGAAATATATTTTTTTTCGATTCGAACATTTCTCTCAACGCAGTGTTCCAATTAGTAGACTATTGATCAATCTAAACCGAATTCCAACTTAATTTAGCGGAAGAGCAAAAGCATTTAGAAATGTTAACTAAATTCCCATTTAAGGGAAACCCGTGTAACATAGCATAACATCGCTGATGCGCAGCTAATGCAATTCAATTAATTAGGGAAATGTTAAAAAAAATTCCCTTAATTTTTTATGTAAGCTTTATGTAAGCTGTTAGGTCATTATGTTAAGGAGCTGCTCATTAAATTTCCTATTAAAGGAAATTCTATATTTTAACAGATAAGTTATTAATTTAAGGGAAATTCGAAGGCGAATTTCTTGCCAAGAAAATTCCATACGTAAGCTCGAATAACTACCAAGCTAACTTTCTTTACTTTATCACATATGATGTCTTCAGACACTTAACTTTTATGTCATAAATTTGTCATGCAATTTGGCCAACTTTTGTGCTGCCATAATTTGCCAACATATGAAATGGCTTTTCTCCATATAGCCCAAAATTAAAGCAGAACAATAGAATTGCTGCCCTGACATTATTCGAGTCAATTAGGCTGCGCTGTCGCAGTCAGTGAACCCAGATTTTGGTAAAACTTTTCGGCTCAGTCTTTATATTTGGCAACAAATTTCGAGCACGCAATAAATAAACGAAACAGATTTTTATGCACACCATCAGGGCTGAAAGCCACTATATAAAGACTAGATATATATTTATATGTCTCGTGAGGTTCATATTTCGCTCTTGTCTCTTGAAACTCGCAAAATTTGAATAATTTTTGCATTAATTGTTATGAAAAAGTGAGGGGGTTAGGGCAGGGGTAGGGGTAGGTTGTAGGGGTAGGGGCTTAGGGGTTGCCTCTTCGACAGTTGCATGTCAGCTGCTCATAACGCTAGTTCCCATTTATATATTTATTATTTTCTACAGTTATTATTGAAACCAAATTCTGATTGGGTTTTCTGGTTTGATGGCTTCGGCCTGAATGTGTCTGGTTGGAATTTGGGTCTATTTACCGATAAGCCGAAAAGTTCAAGGTTGCAATGAGTGAAAATTGATTTGGTCTGTTGCAGGCACCAAGAAAATGGAATACAAAACCCGGCAGTGGCACGAGAACTGCTTCTGCTGCTGCGTCTGCAAGATGGCCATTGGCACGAAGTCGTTCATACCGCGTGAGCAGGAGATCTACTGCGCCGGCTGCTACGAGGAGAAGTTTGCCACGCGCTGCATCAAGTGCAACAATGTGAGCCAGCGACGAGTGCACTGAGCCTAGTTGAACAGCTACTAATTGATCTTCTCTTGATTGGCTTGATAGGTCATCACCTCTGGGGGCGTGACCTATAAGAATGAACCGTGGCATCGCGAGTGCTTCACGTGCACCCACTGCAACATCACGTTGGCCGGGCAGCGGTTCACTAGCCGCGACGAGAAGCCCTACTGTGCCGAGTGCTTTGGCGAGCTGTTCGCTAAACGTTGCACCTCGTGTGTGAAGCCCATTACAGGTGAGTCGAAGAAACTGAGCAGCTCTATAGACTAGTTGGCTAACTCTCCCTCTCTCTCTCTCTCTTTTTGCACAGGCATTGGCGGCACTCGCTTCATTTCGTTCGAGGATCGGCACTGGCATCACGATTGCTTTGTCTGTGCCAGCTGCAAGGCCAGCTTGGTGGGACGCGGCTTCATCACCGACGGCCCCCGACATCCTGTGCCCCGACTGTGCCAAGCAGAAGCTGATGTAAAGCGCGAACGCCCCCCCGCCCCTCCCACTCCAATCAAATCAAATCAAAATGGATCAAAAACTGGGGCCAAGTGCCAGCGATAATTAGCCATAAAAAATCGAGAAAAAAATGGATCAAAAATCAGAATATGTATTAAACGATATATATATCTATATATATATATATATATGCAAACAAAATAATGCCTTACACATATATTAGATATCGAGAATTAGCTAAAACAAAAAAACAAACAGCAAAGGAAATCCTAAAACAAAGCAAAACTTTTATGTAAAATTTGAGAAACGCTCGAAACGTTATGGAGCGATAGCAGCAACACTTGATATTTGATATTATTTTTGTGCTTTATTTGTCGAATTGTATAAAATTATAAAATATATAATTATTTATTATTTGTAATTGCATTTGAGCGCGCGATAAACCGAAAAACGGAGCAGGAGAAAACTAAAACAAAAGCAAACAATGGAAAAACTTGTAACTATTGTATGTAAATGTTTATTTATTTATTTTAAGTTCTTTTAACACACACAAACACACACACAGAGACAGAGATGGAAGGAGAGTAAGAGAAAGTGGAAGAGTGAGCCAGAGAGAGAGAGAGAAATGCGTGCAAAAGTTTCCTAACAGCGGGTTATTTTCTTCAGTTAAATATTTAACTTTTTCGAACAACTTTTATCTATGTTATTAAACAAAAACCATATTTAAACACACAATAGCAATTGAATTGTTTAGTTTTATTATTTTATTTTTGTGATGTTTGTATTTTATTGGAGCACAAAGCGCAAACTAAATAAATTCCCACACACACACATAATTATTTTACAAATGCCAACAAAATGTCAATGTCCTTAACTATTTAAAGCTAAATAAATTAATAATATTATATGTGGTGTTTTCTTAATTCATTTTTATAATGGTTTTATGTTGCAGTTACTCTAAATTAAGTTAGAATTTTAAATGATATACATTTTGTCAGCCGTTAATAAGAAATCTGCCAAATGATTGGAATTTCAATTCAAATTCAAAAATGAAAAGCCGTTGAAGCTCTTACGTTACGTATGTCATCGGCGCAATAAAGAGCAACGCAAACGCACGCTGAGCAAAACAGCGTAAAAATGAGTTCACAAAACTGTTAACGAAATGTTATAAATTCAACATTCACTGTGAATGACAAATAAGCAAAACAATAACAGCTTGATGATGAGCAACCAAAACAAGCCGGATTTAAAAATTATTCTAGAATTCAGGTAACATTAAATGCTATAAATATTTAGCAATATTCAAGCAAACTGTGCTTTTAGTGCTGGCGCGGAGCTGCTGTTCGGCAATATCAAACGACGTGAAATCTCCTTGGATGGCACGCAAAAATGTGAGCACTATAAGTTCTCGTCTCCAATTTATTGCAGCTGTTTAATGGTTTATTGCAGGGACAATTGCGAATTTGCTAAAGTGGATGCACGTAAACATTCTTACCGAACGGCCGGAACTATTCATACAAGGAGACACAGTGTAAGAAGGAGAGACAGCGTAACACGTGCGGCTCATATAATGATTCTTCTGTTTCAGACGGCCTGGAATATTGGTGCTGATCAACGATACGGACTGGGAGCTTCTGGTAAGTAATGTTGGGCTTCAGATTTATATACATTTTATCTATTGTGCTTAACTAGGGTGAGCTGGAGTACGAGCTGCAGCCGAACGATAATGTGTTATTCATCTCAACACTGCACGGCGGATAATAGTGGCAGCTGCTCAATAACAGCGACTGCTATGTTAACTAGTATAAGTAAAAAGTTTTGTATTTAAAAAAATAAAAATAAAATCAAATTTTATACAGATCAGAATTACGTCCCTCTACCATAAATGGCAAAGGCCCACACGATGGTTCGGGCAGTAAAGATTTTCTTCATATTGAAGTAAGGTATGGGAATTCTGCTGGTATATAAAGCAGTGATGTTCAGAATAAGCAGTTGAGAATTACAAGCGCAACATGCTGAGTAGAAGTTCTAATTGAGCGCATTCTTATAAGATTAACGATCTCCTGCTGACAGCTTAACGACGACGCCTCTTTTTGTATATTCGAAGCAACATTTATTCAATTCTCTGCTTATGTGTATACATTATTCAAATATTAAAAGATATGCAATTATTTATGTATATTTTGTTTTCTTTTACGATAATTTAAAGATAGGCACTTAATTTACATATATTAACTAACTGTACGTTATGAATTTCGATTTCGATAAATGTTTCGTTTTTATATTTTCTATTTTCCTTTTCGGCTGGCACTTTGTCTGTGCCATTCGATTTGTGTGTGTGTGTGTGTGTTTCGTGTGTGGGTTGAAGGCGTAGATTAAGGTTGATTAAGAGCTATGAAATATATTTTGACATTGACACATTGAATTCAATAATTTCAAATTTTCTATATGAAGAAAAAAACAAAGAGAAAAACTGCATCCAGGGCAAATAATAATACAATAGGATGAAAATTGATGACAAAAAGTTAACGCAACTAAAATCAAATAAATAATAAATAACAAAAATTATAATAAGTATGCATGCATATATATGTATATGTATATGATAATTTGAATCTGATGAAACCGTTTCGCTAAAGCTATGTATACTCTCTTCTAGTCCTCCTCCTCCTCCTCCTCCTCTTGCTCCTCGTCCGCATTTCCCTTTCCTCTCTCTCGCTGGTATTCGAGATTGCTTCACTTATTGCTCTCGGGTGGACTCGCTGCCTCAGCTGCGTGGGCGTACGATTTGTAGCGACGCAGTATAACGGTCGAGCTGCTCGTGTTCGTGCTCGTGCTGGTGCTGGCCAGGGTCGTGGACCAGCTGCCTCTGTTGCCAGACAGCTGCTCGGCGGCTAAGTGGGCATGCTCCTGATCCGGCGTTATGGACATATCGGACAGTATGCCGCTCTCTAGATATAGAGTATAGGAAGAGTGTGGGTTATGCAGGTATATCATTTGAAAACTCTCTCCAGCAATAGACATAGAGCATGCAGCACAACAACTAGTTAGGTGGGCGGAAGGTGTTGAGGTGGGGTCTATATACATATATACAGCAGAGTAATACTGGGGATTGGTGTGTGTGTGTGTGTTTATATACATGGGATTTGGAAACATTAAACAAACATAAACAACAACTAAAAGGAACCCTTGGCAGCTAGAAGAAGTAGCACAATTCAAGCTCTATACCCATGGACAGCTGGCTGACAATTGTCGTCGAACGCTTGTGTTGTCGCTTGTTGCTTCGGTTGGAGCCGCTGCTCGTGAGCGTGGGCGTGGCCTGCCCTCTGGCAGCTGCCGAGTTCTCCTGCTGCTCGCTGCTGCTGTTTCAGCTTCAGCGCCTGCGTCTCATTGATCAGCTCCAAGGTAGCGGGCTGCTGCTGTTGTTGATGTTGCTCGAGAGTTTGCTGAAGCTCAGATTGAGGGCTATGTCGGCCAGTCTCGTGTGAAGCATGGCTGGAGGAGCAGCCGCCGCCTCATGGAGCTGCTGCTCGTGGTGCTGGTGCCGCTGGAGAGCGAGCTCTCCGAGATTAGCGAGTTGGGACGTCGCATGCTGCCCTTGCCAGGCTAGCGTGGCGCAGCTGGGTGCTGTAAAGGAATTGGTTAAGCGCTGCATCTCCAGCTTAGCCAGCGACTTACTCTTGTTTAGTTGTGTTAGTGGTATGGAACGATCGCTGATCTGATTGTTGCTGGGACGTATGTCCAGGCAGGGCTTGCTGCCAATGCCCATGGAGGACATCTCCGCTAGGCGAATGTCCTGCGAAGACATAGTTAAGATATCAGGAGCTCAGCGCGCTGCTAGTTCAGCTCACTCACCTCGATTTCGTTTCGCCTGCTTCCAGAGCAGCTTGGATATCTCTTCGGTCCAGGCGTTTCTTAATGTCCTCCGACATGCACTGCAGCATCCAAGTGTCGTCCGGCTTGCGTTTCCTGAACCAAATCTCAAACTTGGTCGTCGAGTCGCCCGTGTGCGCTGTCAGCCCAATGTCCGAGGTCTTGATGCTGTTCTTGTATATGTAAATGTCCAAGTTCTGCGAGTGGAGAGTGAGCTTCAGGTATGTCCTGGACTGTAGCGGATCAAACCTACCTTGTGGTCGGGGAGGAAACGTCGTGCCTTGCTGAACAGCACCAGCTCCTCGAAGAGGAACACCTGTCGCAGCGTCTTCTTGCCGCCGCGCCCCTGCCACACGAGGAACTCGTTCTGTCGCAGCAGTCGTCCCTGCTCCTTCACATTAACATCGCAGTCCCGCAGCGAGTCCATGGCCAGCAGGTCGTTGCGTTGTCGCAAGTTGAAACTTGACCATCTCCTCGGCACGCTGCAGCTCCTCCAATCGGCGGCAATCTCTTGCAGTGCTGCGCCCTCCACACTCTTGACCGCCTTGACCAGCTGCTGCAGCAGCAGCGCATACTTGCCCATGCGCTGGACGGGCTTCAGCAAGTAGGAGGCCAGGTCCATCTTGTCCTGCAGCTGCAGCTGCTTGGGCTTGAAGAAGGAGCTGCCATATTCGCTCAGCAGCGTGTCGCTCTTGGGCTTATTCTTGTTGTACAGCGCATACAAATAGAACTTGGATTCCATTTCCAGGAAGGCGGCGCCCACCTTGAGCGGATTGCGCTCATAGCGCTCCAGTTCGCCAAGGAAGTGCGAATTGTGAAACTCGAAGATCTTCTCAATGTTGCCAAAGATCACGTTCCGCTGACCTCGCAAAGGCTGCGGAATGTCCTCTCGCAACAGCTCATCGATATAGTTCTCGATTACGTAGTACAAGGAGCGCACATAGTCGCGTTCGGTACCAATCATTTCGCGCATGATCAATAGAAGCGTTCTGTACAGGTGGGAGATGGCGGGGCAGGTGAGCAGATCTGATGGAGGAATAGGGGGTTCACTTACTTTTGTATTTTTGGTTCCAAACAGCTGAGCTCCTCTAGTGTGGTCAGCTCCAGATTGGAGGCATGGCACTGTAGGTGGGCATTGGCCTCCATGGGCGAATGCATGTCTATGTAGCGCTTTGTCGACCGGTCGAAGCACTCGTCCTCGAGTAGCTCGTCGTGACTGCAAAGGAATTGCGGCTTCAACTCTGATCTTGGCTCGGCTGCAACACCTCAATCACCTCTTCTCGTTTAGACTCTGACAGCTGCAAATCCTCGC